>NW_021319298.1:94718-153906 GCF_001605985.2 Dendrobium catenatum | reverse complement strand
ACCTTTGGCTGCTGCCTTGACCTGAGAAGACCTTGAGTAGAGAAAGAGAGAGAGGGAGAGAGAGAGGATCTTGTGAGGGGGAGCTTGTGAGGGGATTCACAAGGGTTGCTTCAAGGATCGCTCTGCTTGTTCTTCATCTAGAGTTTCTCATCCGTGGAAGGGTTGGTAGAGGTAAGGAGTTAGCTTTTGGTTGTGGTTCTCTGCCAGCTTCAGGAGGAAGCAAAAGGAGGTAGATTCTCTACCTTGCCGGGGTGGCAAAAAGGAGGTGCTTTGTAAAGGCTTCTCCGCCTAGCTGTGGGGGCTAAAAGAGAGTAACGTTTTGTAGTGCAATACTTGGAGCGTGCATCCAAGGAGTGGATGTAGGTCGAGTTGACTGAACCACTATAAATTCCTGTGTTCTTATTTTCTTGCTTCCGCACTTTTATTTCCGCATTTATTTTTGTGGTGTGATTTTGGTTTATGTGATTTTCAATCTTTGTGAAAAGAAATTTTTAAAATACCAATTCACCCCCCCTCTTGGTTAGCTTGGGACTAAGTTCATAGGGCTTAACATCCCTAACGAACTTTCAGATGTATGGATGATGAAAAATTAACTAGATCATCCTGACTGATCTCACGATTGCCCAGGATGATTAGTTCAAAACACCACATATTAGCCATAACAATTCCCTGGATGGAGTCGTGCCAATTATGGATCGTACAGAAAGAACTAAGGTTTTCTTAACTGATTGTCCTAGACAATCCTATGATCGTTCAGGATGATATGATCGAGCAATCAAATCTTAATTGCTTTTCTTAATTTCCAAACTATGTTAGGCATAATTATAGTACATCATCCAGGATGATGCCTAAAAATAAAACATGCATAAAAGGTTATGGTGATTAATTCTTTCTGATTTGATCCAGTCATCTTGGATGTTGATAATATCGTCTAGCACAATTCGCTTAATTGTAGCTACCTTAACCAGGAAGCCCTAATTAGGGTTTTTATTTTTAACTGATCATCCAGGACAATTTTGGATAATCTCAAACGATGTGATCAAAAATAGAAAAAAAAATATTTCCATGAGCATGTGTGCATGAGCTGACTTGATTTATACTCAATCTTGCGGATCTAAAACATTAGTAGGCAAGGCAGTCATAGAAAAATAGAAATATTTGCAATCACCAAAATTATTTTCCCTAAAATTAGATTTGCAACACGCCCTATTCAGAACATAATATGTAGTACTAACCATTTCAACCCAAAAATATTTAAGAACTGAATATTTAGCCAACATGGCTCTAGTAGCTTTAATTATTGTTTTATTCTTTCTTTCAACTACCCTATTCTACTGAGGGATTCTTGGTGTAGAAAAGTTGTGTTCGATTCCTTGTTCTTTAAAAAATCCTCAAATCTATCATTTATAAATTCACCTTCATGATCTCTTTGAATTGTTAAAATTTTACACCCTAATTTAGGGTTTAGAATCCAAGTCAAAAAAATTTTAAAATCCTCAAGCGATTTATTATTATGAAATAAAAAATTTAACCCACATGAATATTGAGAAATCATCAACTATCATAAATCTATATACCTTCCCTCCTAGACTTATAGTGATAACTGATCCAAAAAGAACCATATGTAAATTTTCTAAAGGTTTCCTATTTCTAAGATCCTTATTGGAAAGAAATGAGGACTTCACCTTTTTTCATTATTAACATACATCTCAAAGGTGATCCTTTATAAAGTTTAATTTTGGTATACCTCGTACCAATTCCATTTGGGTACTTTTCATAAGATTTTTTATGCTAGCGTGATAAATTCTCCTATGCTATAACCATGATTTATAAGAAATTATTTTTAAACAAAAAGCATTAAGAGTTTTAATACAATTCAAATCTAGCATATAAACATTATTTACCCTAATTCCATGCAATCATCATTTCCATTTTGGCTTAATATGCAACTAATGGGAAAATAATTAACACAATACTTTCAATCACATAGTTTACTAATACTTAACAAATTATATTTTAAGCCTTCTACAAGCAAAACATTTTTATAAAAAAATTATTGAAGTTTTCGATCATACATGTGCCTACCACTTTCCTTGTGGTATTATCTCCAGTGTAACCTTGCCTCCATTCCTGGCTTCCAGTGATATAAATTGTGCAGTGTCTCCAATCATATACTTCAAAAAATTATTGTCCAGGTACCAAATGCTCTCATAAGGACTTGTATGAGAGTGTGGCTGCAAAATAATCAAACTTTAATCTTGGGAACCTAAACGAATTTGAGTTTTCTTTATGATACTTTAAAACTAGATGCATGTATGATATAACTTAGTTTATGCATCTTAGATCTCCACACTAAATGAGTTTTGATATGTAAAGTACAAGTGTGTGAAATATGTCCAATCATCTTACAAGTAAAACATTTAACTCCAGGAAATGGGTTTCTCAATCTTTTATAATAAATCTATCTCTTACTGGGTTTTAAAATTTTTGACCTCAATATATGATTAGTAAAATCTTTAAGTATTGGGAGTTTTCTATTTTCCTCAAGAGCATTCACTATCACTCTAAGAAATAAATTTGCATCTTCTAACAAAGTGTTCTCATATTTCAGATAGTGCTATCTATTCTTAGATTCATCCTTAAAATCCTTAAATTCCTTTTCCAATTTAGTATAGGATGATTGTAGAAGATCATCCTTTTTATTCGAATCATCAAATTCATCAAGTAAACTCATGTGGTTGATATGTATCAGTGCATGATCTTTCCTAAGGATGTCTTACTATTTTTGTATCTCTTGCAATTCTAATTTCAGTCTAGCATGCATTTTCTTAAGTTTTCTATCTGCATTATATATTATTTTAGAAACATCTAGAAATTAATCATAGGTTAAGTCACATATCTCTTCTTGATCTAACTGATCAAGATTATCAGCTATTAAATACAGGTTGGTGACATCCTCCTCCTTTTATATTTCTAACAAATCCAAAGCTGAGTCTGCCCAAAAAGCCCTCTAAAATCTCTTCTTTGCTTTCTCTTCTACCTTCTCCTTACTTGGAGTGGATTTTAGATTTGGTCTTTCTAATTTTATATGTCCAGGTTTCTTGTATTCATAGCCAATCACATCATTAGAAACCTTAACATTATTGTGGAACTTACCTATGTTCCATTACTGTCATCTCCTTTACTTCCATTTAAGAAAACTTCTAAATTTTCTTATCATTAAGGTAATTTCATCCTCATACTCAGGTAGTGACTGATCACTATCCAAATCATCCACTTTCAGTGATATGTTCTTCTACTTTCTCTGTTCTCCTACATCAATCTTCCTTTCACTCACTCCTTGCTCGTAAGCAATTAGTGATCCAATAATATTATAAATAGGGTAAATATTTAAATCTTTAGACTCTATAATAACACTTATTTTAGCATCATAAGTAGTAGGAAAACAACAAAGAAATTTGTTGACCATTTTAGCATTTGTTAGTTCCCTTCCTAATGCATGCAAAGAAGTGGCTGTTTGAGTAAATTTTGTGTATATTTCAAAAATGGATTCATTGGATTTCATGAAAAATAATTCATACTCATGCAATAATATATTTAATCATGATTAATTTACTTCATTAGTCCCTTCATAAGTAATACAAACCCGATCATAAATGTCCTTTCCACTTTTACAAGTGAAAACTCGTGTGTAATCTTCTGACTAAAGTGCACAAAAGAAACTATTTAAACATTTTGTATTTAGTTATGCTAAGTCACGATCTTATACAGCCCAGTCAGCAAAGGGTGTTTCAATTCTAATGCCATCAACTAATCTAGTTGGCCTAGTATACCCTTCTTGAACTAAAATCCAGATGCGATAATTAAGCGATTGCAGAAATATAGACATGAGTGTTTTCCAAAAATTAAAATGGATATTATCAAATAACAGAGGTCTAGTGATCGAATACCCTTCAGGTATGTTTTGGTTTCCAAAAGTATCCATTCTCATTTTTTTAAAGTATTCTAAACTTATATTTTTGAAATAAAGCTCTAATACCGGTTGTTAATTTCTTATAGGTTGTTACACCAAAGATATTGTCCCCAGGCTAACCAAGAGGGGGGGGGGGGGGTGAATTGATAATTTAAAAATTCTCTTGGATTTTTTAAATAGAAAATCATTTTGAATCATATAGCAAGTTAATTTAAGTTTTAAAATAAACTTTTCAACCACAATAAATAACTTGTAGTAAATAAATGTAGAAATTAGAATACACAAAGATTTTATATTGGTTTAGTCAAACACGACCTACATCCACTCCCTGAATACTCCCTCTTCAGGTATTGCACTATTACCAAAGTGTCTCCCCTTTTTTCCCACATAGTAAGGGGGAGAAGCCTTTACAAATCCTCACTTCCACCAATCTTCAGTGCGGAAGAGAATCATCATCCTTTAACACTCTCCAAATGTCAGCAGAGAACCGTCATCTGTTCACACTCTTCAAGTTTCGACAGAGAACCATCATCTGTTCACACTCTCCATGTATCGGTAGAGTACCGAATCTTCTTCAATGATCTTCTCAGGAGCAACTAGAAAGAAGAAAAGAACATTAATCTCCAAAAACATAAAGATATCCTTACCTTTGAGTAACCTTGTGAACCCTTCACACTCCACTTGTAAGAAATTTCTCTCAAACACTATCCTACACTCTCTATTTCACTTGATCTTCAAAATTCATGAAGAAGGATTTTTTCACATTAGTTTTAGAGGACCTTTATATCAAAGACACAAAAAATTGTCCAAAAAATTGAAATTTTCCATTTTGAGTGTACACAATCATACAGAATGATCGTATGTTTGTATGTATGAATAGTTTAAAACCTATTGTGTATAAACCTTATGTGAATTGATATAAAACAATTTCAAACATGATAATCATCTAGTACGAACCCAGTTTGTGTTGTACAAATAGTTAGAAAAATTTTCATCATCTTTGTTGGGTCGAAGAGGGACCGCATAATTGATTACCCTGGATGGTGTACATATGATGATGACATCATATGGCATAATTAGTTATAAAAATTTTCATGTTCGTTGGGATGAAAAATGACCTATCTAATTCATAATCTTGATGGCGTACGTACAATGACAACATCTTACGGTACGAACCATTAAAAATTTTTGAAGTTCATCTGGATGAAAAGGGATCCATCCAATTCATAGCCTGGACGATGTACAAACAATGACAACATCGTATGGTATGAACCGTTCAAAAATTTTCAAGTTCATGTGGATGAAAAGGGACCCATCCAATTTATACCCTAGACAGCATATTTACGATGACGACATCGTACATCCATACTTTGAAAAAATTTCTACATTCATTTAATTTGTCTGTTCGTAGGGGAAAATAATTGAACAAATTTTCCCGTATAAAATGACTTCATATAGTATGATTAATTTAAAAATTGCAAATTTTAAACTCTTCCCTGGTGTGTATGTGCATAGTTACTCAAATACAATCACACTTTCTCAGACTCAATAGAATGAAAAATATGGACTTCATTTACAATAAACCCTAAACTGATTTGATTTGAAGTCTTTGAAAATCCAGAGTATGAATTCCCTAAAATGTTTGTACACATAGACAACAAAATAATTCATGTAAAATATGTTAGGAGAAATTATAATCAAAGAAATAATATTTGGAATTATCAAAAACATATATTTTATAAGAATACCAACAATAAAAAACTAAGTTGCAATTATCTCAACACATGCCATACTATTGGATTTGTAAAATATAAATAGTAAAAAAACCTGGTATGTCTAGTACGATTTAAATAGTTGTTTAGATGAACTGTTTAACTTTTTGAACACATCATACAGTATAATAAAAAGATCATGCAATACGATCTAATTGCTTTATCTTTATTCATACCAAACGATTTTTCATTCATCCCATATTGCTATTATCATACAATATTATTAATTTATTTTAAGTAGGTTATTTAGTATTATATGAGTTTTGTAAAGTATGATTAGTTCAAAAATTTTAGTTTTGTTTGGTACAATCATTGGGATAACCAAATTTTGTCTATATTTATTGTATGGTACGATCAAGAACATATCATATGATGTGTTATCATTAATTAAACCCTGATTTAATTGACTAATTTTGAGGTTTAATTTAAGTGAAATTTTAAATTTTTGTACTATACAAATCAAATCATACAATACAATAAGTTTTAAAATCAAATTTTGAGTATCTTACTTAATTTATTCAGCAGCTAGGGTTTTTAGATCTTAATAAATTATACTGTATGATCAAGATCGTATATTACAATTATTCATAAAAACTAAATATTCAATTAGTTGTTACACCCATTCATTTTATATTGATCATATAGTATAATCATAGGTCGTATAGTATGATTAGTATAAAAGATATAGGAGATAAAAAATTATTTCTCCTAAGCTCCCCTTCACTAGGTGATAGATTTAAAAATCAGGCACTACATTTTTTTTAAAGAAACATAAAGAAAATAAGATAACAAAAAAATAATAATAAACACATTATTCTATTAAATTAAAACATACTTTTTCTTCCCCTTTTGACATCACAAAAATGAGGGGGATCAACAAACAAAGTGAACATTACAAGAAGAAAACAATAGTGAAACATAACAAAACAATCCTAGAAATAATATAGATCGTGATCAGGTGGTGGTGGTGGTTTCTGAAAGTATTTATGGATGGAGGTGAAATGATCTTCAATTTGGGAAAATGTTTCTCCAAACCATCCCATGTCTTTGTCATGTTGTTGTTGGATATGATAGTCTAGACAAGTTTCTAATCTCTCGAGTAGCTGAATTATGTCTTCCTATGGGTAGGTAGGGTAGGAATGTGTAGGTGGTGGTATTGGTGGGGATGCAGGTCCACCTATAGGAGAAGCTTCACCTTCTTTAGCAAAATTTGGCTCATCGTGCTTGTGCCCCTGATGGAAAAGAATACAGAAGGATGCATCCAAATAGAAAATGGGAAGATTATCGGGAGGAGCAGGGTTATTAATTAGTTTTTTTTTCTAAGACACCCTATAATGTGTCCTAATGTGATATTTTACTTTCTTCTTGTATTTGGATGTTGAATAGGATTTATATTTTGGATATAATCAATAATCATCATAGCATCATCAAATTGGTAACTAGACATTACTGGATAGGTGACTGTGGAAAGAAGTGGAGTTATGTTAACTTGAACTATAGCTTTAGGTATAATTGATGTTCTAAGAACATTTTTGATAGCCTTGGCATTTTGATTTATGGTGTGGACTAAGTTTTGATGTTGATTTATGACCAAATTCCTAATAGTTAGGTTTATAAAATTCTTGTCAAAATAAGGTGTCTTGTTTAAGGATTATTGCCAAGATCCTTCAGTAGAAAGAAAAATATGCTTGCCTAAATCTTACTTAATGATTTTATGGATTATCAACAAATATTTAAGGTCATGGTAAAAGTTTCCATATTCAGCCTAAGGTTGGCTAAAAATTCATAGAGTCTTTTGGAATGAAAGGAAAGGCTAGTATGAGTAGGAATTAGAGAATGGAAAAGGCTAAAATGTTCATCCCCTCGAAGTTGAGAGCTAGTTAATTTAGCATTTTAAATGGGGTGATTCAAACCACTGTATACTTTCAGTAGCCATCTTCATCTCTAACATATAGAAATTGATAGTCAAAGTGATGAGAGGAGAAGGAGCTCCCTTGGGTCTTTCTGCCATATTTGCATCCACCAACGACTGAAGTGTTTAGATTGAAGAGATTATGAGTTTGAAGGAAGAATGATTTAATTGACTGAAACCATTGAAAAACTCTCAAATTTATAGATTTAAGCAATTTGTATAGTTAGATCTAAGGAGTTAAATTGTCTTGATGACTTGTCAGAAAAAAGGTTGTCAAATCATACAATACGATCATTATTGTATTGGATGATCTTAAGGAATTATGATCATCCTGAGGCATTTTTTGAATTACTTTTGATAGAATTCATCATATAGTAAGATTATTCATATAGTATGAATAACAATTATGATTGTATAGAACGTATTGAATTCATACAAATAGACTCTAACATATGTATGATATAATATGAATGGAGGTTTGTTTAGTATAAAATGCAATAACGATCATACTGACCATATTGAATTAGCCCCAAAAGATTCTCACACATGTTTCATACAATATAAAGGATGTTTCATATAGTATGATCATCAATAAGTATGCTTATATGGCCCATTGATTTGCCTTATGGTTGTGATTTATGAATAAGGGAACCTATCAGACATTATAAATATTGGATCATACAATACGATAAGAATATTTTGGTTTTCAAAATTTTTATTTAGCAAATAGTATGTCTGTGATGATCAGAAAATAATTTGTTTTATGTAAGAAAATGATAAGACATGAATAAAAAAAACACAAATATTGTAACACATATAAATTGCTAATTTTAAATGCTGACCAAGTTTGATTTATCTCGAGTTAAGCATGAATGTCTATAACACTTAATCTAGTCCTTAAGGTGCTAAAGGTACCACAGGCTAGGGGTTTTGTAAATATATCTACCAATTGATCTTTAGTAGCTACATGATGTAGCTCTATATCCCCTTTTGTCACATCTCTAATGAATTCTTGCCTAATGTCTATATGTTTAGTTTTTAAATGTTGTATAATATTCTTTGATATGCAAATGGCATTAGTGTTATCATATATGATTTGAGTGGTGACAATAGTTAGTTCAAGACCAAAGATTTATTGTTTAAGACATAAGACTTGTACAACACAACTCCCTAGAGCTATATATTTAGCTTCAGTGGTAGATAGGGCTACATAGTTATATTTTCTACTGAACCAGGAAATTAAAGTTTATCTTATGATTTGTTGGTTCCAAAATTGATTTTCCTATCAACCCTACATCTTATAAAGCCTAAATAAGAATATCTTATGATTTTAAGGAAAGAGTTATACCTAGGATACCAGATTTTTAAGTTTTGGGTTCCTAGTAGATATCTAAGGACTCTCTTAATAGCAGTCAAGTGAGATTCTTTTGGGCCAGCCTAAATTCTAGAACATAAGCAAACACTAAATATAATATTTTGTCTACTATGAGTCAAGTAAAGAAATGATCCAATTATGATTTTAAGGGTTAAACTATGTTGGTGGGTTTTAAAATGGAGATCAATACATAATGACTAACCTCCTTCCTAAGTCTATGCCTAGTTATAACACCTTCATATGGGTCTCCTAAGATTAGTTCTTTTAGATAATTAAAATAATATCTCCAATCTCTAGGAAAATTCTCCTAAGGTTCTACTCTATATTCTATATAAATGGCTTATACCCCTTTGAATGTTCATTACTTATTCTTCTTCAGGTTAAGATTTAGAGGTCATATCTTATTCTTCAAACACAATATGGGTAGACTCTTTTACTACAAAGGTTCCCTAACTAAAGAATCTATAGGCCTTCCCTATAGATTAATAACTTAAGAAGACTCCTTCCTCAGATTTTGGATTAAATTTTTGTAAGGGAGATTTTTCATTAATTAAGATAAAGCATTTAAGTCTAAGGCTATGTACGTGGGATTGAGTAGGTGTCCTACCCTTAAAGAGTTCATAGGGTGTCCTATTCATCTTGGATCTAACATTCACCCTGTTTAAAACATAACAAGCAATATTTAGTACTTCTACCCAAATGTATATAGGGAGAGTATATTCAGTAAGCATTTCCCTAATAGCTTCTACCAAGATTTTTTTTTTATCTCAACTATTCCATTCATTTGGGTCATCCTAGAGGTAAAGAAGTTATGCTCTATACATATCTCTTGATAGAAGGATAAAAAAAATTATTTTTAAAGTCTCCACCATGATCACTATCAATGGTTAAAATTTCACATCTTAATTTTCTTTGAATCCAAGTAGAAAACTTTCTAAATTCCTCAAAATACTCACTCTTATGTAATAGGAATATAACCCAAGTAAATCTAGATTAATTATCTACTATTACAAATCCATATGTATTCCCTCCTAGGGTGGTTGTACTAAAAGGTCCAAATAGGTCCATATGAATGAACTCTAGTTGCATAGAGGTGTTGATGTCCTTAATTGAATGAAATGAAGACCTGACTTATTTTCCTAGTTTGCAGGTATCACATAGGTGGTTCTTAGTAAAGACTAACATAGGTATACCTCTAATTAGGTCTTTTTATGTAATCTTTTAAAGAGTTTAGATGCTCACATTACATAGTCTCTTATGACATATCCAAGAATCATCAACAATTGTTTTCAAACAAATAGAAATTAAGTTTTCAATGCAGTTCAAGTCTAGCATGTATATATATTATTTATCTGTTTTCCTTCTAACAAAGGTTTTTCATTTAAATTAATTATGTATTTTATAGAATAAAATTTAATGTTAAAACTTTATCATATAGTTGACTAATGTTCAGTAAATTATGCTTTAGATGATCAGCTAATAAAATATTTTCAATAATAAAGGTTTTAGTATTATAGATTATTTCTTGAGCCCACTACTTTCCTTGTGGTGTTATCTTCTAATGTCAGCTTGCCTCTTGAATTGGCCTCCAATGTGATGAACTACTTCATATCACAAATTATGTGCCTCGAGCATCCACTATCTATATACCACATGCTCTTGCTAGTACTTTTGTGAGAGTAGCCCTACATAGTTATTTAAAGGTAAAATTTGAGAACCAAGTGTGTTTCAGTTCTGCCTTATGCCTAAATGAATAGCATGAATGCATGCTATGATGTAATGAATGTAATTTTGGCCTCCATACTAGATGTGTTCAACTATAGATTGTACAAGTGTGAGCTATGTGACCTACTATGCCAAAAGAGTAACACCTAACTCTAGGAAATAGAATTATTAACCTATGTGCTTCTTGGTGCCTATTCCTAGGTTTATGTGATGCATGCTTTGTCGAGGGCTTATGATATTATTTTAAGGTAACCGATGGTTTATTATGCACAAGTGTAGTTAGGTTTGCTTTTAATAATTTGTTTGCACTTTTATGATTGGACATTTAAATTCTTTATGTATGCTCCCTACTATCTATTTATAATGCACATGCATATAATCTTTTAAATGCTTTTTCTAGTTCAATATGTAATGTTTTAAAGGATTTATGTGCATTAGCTAAGTCGATATGCTTCTTGTTTAAGCCATCATATTTGTCAAGCAAGTTCATGTTATCCTTATATAAATTTGAATGCTTGGTAATTAAACTTGTATGCTACTTATACAAAATAGACTATTTAGTATTAAAACTAGTATACATCTTGTTTATCTTCCTATATGGATTTGAATATTTTTAGAAATAATAAGTAATTCAAAACAGGAAAGTTAACATACCTAATCTTGATATGATTGATCAATATTATCGTTAGCCATAAGATAGTAGTTTGTTACCTCCTCCTCTACTTTTGAATCTAAAATTTTTAAGGTGGAGATAGCCTAGAAAGCTTTTTTTTGCCTCTTTTGTTTTCCCCTCTTGAACTTTATCTTCTCTTCACCACTTTTCTTAATCGGGTGAGTTTTTAGGTTGGGACAATCATTTTGGAGGTGGCCTTATTTCCTACATTCCAAGCAAATAGTCTAGGAGGAAACATTAACATTTTTATTGATTTCATATTTGATCCAATATTATTGATGATGCCTCTATTCCTTTTTCAAAATGCTCATAAATTATCTGGTCATTAAGGCGATGTCATCAAAATCTTTTTCTTTTAATGCTTCGATTCTCTCCTTTTCATTAGTACATCACTTTACCTTTGACTCACTCCTTTCTTGTAGGAAATGAATGATCCAAGCAAATTGTCATTTGAGTCAACAATCGTGTTCTTATATTCAATAATTATAGTTATCTTTTCATCATAAGAAATTCGTAGGCAACGTAAAATCTTGTTGACTTTTTTTTAGAATTTTTAAGTTCTCTACCAAACGCATGAAGGGATATCACTATTTGTGTAATCCTAGTATACATTTTAGAAATCAATTTATTAGGTATTATGCGAAATAGTTCATAGTTAAGAAGTAGGATATTTAACCTAGAAAATTTTACTTCACTAGTTCCTTTGTATGTTATGTATAGTTTATCAAAAATATCTTTTCCAGTGGTACAACTTGATACACACATATAATCTTCAGATTTAAATGCATAAAATAAATTATATAAATATTTTTATTTTGTTGGGCTAAATC
This sequence comes from Dendrobium catenatum, assembly GCF_001605985.2. Taxonomy (NCBI): domain Eukaryota; kingdom Viridiplantae; phylum Streptophyta; class Magnoliopsida; order Asparagales; family Orchidaceae; genus Dendrobium; species Dendrobium catenatum. The sequence continues at coordinate 141,646 of NW_021319298.1, read as the reverse complement.
TCTATCCTCGTTACTCTATTTATTAAATTATAGTTCATTTTTTATATTATTCACAAGACGAAAGGTGCAAAATAACCCTTTTGGACTAGCATCCACATGCAATAATCTATAGACTATAAGAAAGTAGACATAAAATTTTTTCAAAACTCAATAGGTATATTTTCAAATAAAGGTGGATGGATTATTAAATAACCCTCTGCTATGTTACGATTATCAAAATGATCCATATATCATTATTTTAATTTTTTTTAAAAACCTTATTTTTGAAACACTCTTTGTACCAATTAAAAGTTCAAGAAGGTTCTTCAACCTCATAGGACTAGCCCGATACTTACCAAGAAGAGAGAGGGGGGGGGTGAATTGGTAATTTAAAAAATTGTAAGCAGCAATTATATTCATTTGTAAATTTTTCAAAACTTTGAAATAAACAGTTAGATCACTTGACACGAATTTTAACATTTAACCAAAATTAAAATACACATGATGAAATTCTAAATATCAAAACAAAATATTAATCTCTGATTTTCACAAGTAGTTTTCTTATAAATTAAGTGGGAAAAGTAAAGTTTTGAAAATGAAAAGGATGCTAAAAATTTTATAGTAGTTTGGTCAACCTATACTTACGTCCACTCTGTAAAGTCCTCCACTCTAAGAATTGCACTAATAATAAGTGTCTCTCCTTTTACTTTCACAATAAAGTGGAGAAGCCTTTACAGACTCATTTTCACCAAACCTAATGCAATGGAATGTCAAAAGCTATGTCACCTTCCCCAACGATGCAAGCGAACCTTGAATTATTTTTCTCCCTCCTAGAGAAGGAAGAGAACCTCAATTATTTTATCTCTCTCTTAGAGAAGGTTGAGTACTTTAAGGATTTTACATAAAATCCTCTCTCCTAAGAGAGTCTTAAAGAACTCACCAAGGACACAAAAGTAGTACAAATGTATGGTCCCCTCACACTCCTCCCTCACTCTCATGATTACCTTCACCTTATTACGAATCTGACTTCAGGGAATATAATTTTGATGATAGAAAACATTCATGTTTCTCTACGACTTCCTTGCCTACCTAATATTTTAGGTCCACAAGATCAAACTACAATTTAAACCAGCTCAATATTGGGTAGAATAGATCTGAGTCAATTTTTAATCTTTTCCTTTTCTTGAGTAAATTATAGTTCCTATGCTAAGAAACCTTGCACACACACACCTAGGGGAAAATTTTTAACTGTTTTAGAGTTTTCTATCTTTGCTCACATTATCAGGGACGATAAAAAAATCGGCCTGGATGATAAGTTAAAAATAGAAACCCTAATTAGGGCTTCTTGGTTAAGGTAGGTGTCATTAATTACATCATCTCGGATGATGCTATCATTGGCCTGGACGATATACTCAAATTAGAAAGAATCAGTCGCCATATCTATTTAGAAAGCTTTTATTTTTCGACATCATCCAGCACATCATCATTGATGATGTATTACAATTATGCCTAAATTAATCTGGTAATTAAGGAAAACATTTAAAGTTTAATTGCTCGGTCATATCATCTTGGACGATCGCAGTATTTTCCAGAATGATTAGTTCAAAAACCTTAGTTATTCCTAGATGATCAAACATCAGCCTGCTTCTATTCATGGCGATGCTCTGGATGATATGTACTGAATTGAACTAATTAGCTGGGATGATCGTGAGATCGGCATAGATGATCAAGTTATTTTTACATCATCAAGACATCCATTCATGGTGATGTTCTGGATGATATTCAATGACTTTTACTAATCATACAGGATGATATCCTATCAGCCTGGATGATATGAACAAAAACCTTATGATCATCCCAAATCATCCTAGCTGATTGAGCTAAATTTATACTAATCATACAAGATGGTATTCAAATTATCCTTGACGATAAAGTCAGTTTGTTGCAATTAAGAGCTATTCCAAGGCTCTTTTATATAAGTTCTCTTATTACACCCAAGAGAGTATCTTTTACTGCTGTATTGACTTTAGAGAGCCAAGATGAGAGGTAGAGTAAGGGAGAGAGAGAAAGGATCTTATGAAAGGGAGTTTGTGAGGGATTTCATAAAGGTTTCTCCAAGCAAGGATATGACATCATCTTCTCTGGTCGTCATCCCTAGTTCCTTGGGGGTTATAGAGAAGACAACTTCATCATCTGATCAAGGTTATCTGCCTACTTCAGGAGGAAGCAAAAGGAGTTGGGTTTTATGCCTACTTTTGGAGGAAGAAAAAGGATTTGGGTTCTCTACCTCACCGAGGTTGGTGGAAAGGATGTTTGTAAAGGCTCCTCTGCCTTACTGTGGGGGAAAAATGAGAGACACTGTGTTTAGGGAAATTCTCGGAGGAGAGGCTCTGGGGAGTCCACGTAGGTCAAGTTGACCGGACCACTATAAATTTCTATGTTCTGCTTCCACATTTAATTTTGCACTTTGATTTTTTTTATGGTGAACTATGGTTTAAGTTTTTGCTTTTTCTTAATGATATTTTAAAATAGTAATTCACCCCCTCCCTCTCGGTTAGCCTTAGGACTAGTTCATTAGGGCTTAACATCCTTGTCAAACATTCACTCCTTCCACTCAAACTTCATATTTCTTTCAAAAGCTTCTCTCTTATAATACCCTCAACATTCACATAATCCTCTCTTTTCACAAATAGATTCTCAAAACATTACTTAGGTATTATGCTTCAAGAAACCCTAAAAATTCAAGTTGGCGTCATTATTTATACAATAGGATTGGACTTCATATAGTATGATTAGTTCAAATATTAGACCCGTCCAAAATAATTTAAATATTTTTTTAAAAAAAAAACTGTTCAACTTTTAAAAACATTGCTTAGTATGATCAAAAGATCATCCATTACAATCTATTTTCTTTCTCTATATTCGTATAAGACAATTCTTGGGTTGATTAGAAATATTCTTTATACATCATCCTAAACTAATATAATCTTATAGTTTGGTTAGTTCATTTCAAGTAGGTAATTTAATATAATATTAATATCTATTGGCTCAAGAAAAATAGCATGAATGCATGAATCTCGCTTTGTAGTCATAGGATTTCATTTCCCATAAGTCAGATTTTAGTTAACCAGATTTTCCCTGAGGATAATGTTAGTATTTAAATATCTACGGTCCTTACTTCTTATGAGCACAAGCACTCATAATTAATTATCCCTCTTAACATGTAAGAGAGAACTTTCGATTAAAGATGAAATAATTTTAGGTATTTTTAGCCTCAATAGTATGGGAAGTGGAGGTAAACCTGATCAAGATCCCATGATTCCATCATCTTGGGTATACCATAGATTTCAGTCTACCAACACTAATAATCATTGACTGTAGTATCTAGGGAATCTGATTAGTAGCCGTGAGTTATTTCCTCTCAGGGATCCTGAGTAGCCTGAAGTGGTTAAATATGGGTTTTAATTTTAATAGGTGTTTAAGGGTTTATGTCCATTAGAAAACCCAGATATTTATTTAGTTTGGGTTTCATAACTTTTTTTAGAAGTAATCTTGAAGTTTGGATTAGAGCGAGTCTTACGACTTCTCTAAGAAGTATCCCAGGTATTTAGATTTAGGTTGTGGCTTATGGCGTTAGTAGAAATTAGCCTGAATTAGATTATTGTTGGGACTTACAACTTTTGAGAAAGAAACCCATGGGTAAGTCCCAGCTAAAATATAATTCGGGCTACTTTTGTAGAAAGTAACCCAAATTATATTTTTGTTTGGACTTACAACTTTCATAGAAAGAAGTCTGAATTAGTGGGACTTACAGCCTTATTGAAGGTAGCCAAAATATTTATGTTGGGTAGGTCTTATTTCTTTCTTAGAAGTTTCCTAATGATAGGTCTTATGACCTAGTATTTTAAGCTAAGTGTCCTGAGTTATGGGTCTTACAATTAAGTCCTAAAAACTAGGATGCCTAGGTGAGGGGTCCACAGCTGTTTTATCACCTAAACATTTGCATCAACTGTCAGACTTATGACTTCTATTAGAAGTAACCAAGGTTTTAATTTGGGGTTAGGTGTTAGGTCAATTTTATGTAAAACTTTCCCCTAAGATCGGCTTACTGCTTCCCTACGAAAGTTGCTGGGTAGTGGGCCTTACAACCAAGTTCATATCAACAAGGCTGCCCAAGTTTTGAATTTAATTATGTTTATTGAGTTGACACCAGTGTTTTGAAAGGTTTGACATTTTTGTTAGTGTTTTAATTATTTTTTTCTTGTAGTCTTTTTCCCATGATAGTAGTTCACTAGTCTACTTATTTTCTAGCACTATTGCTCTACTAGCTTTTTTGTACTTAGCTTTTCTTACTTTCCAGTACTCTATTATACCAACAGTAGCTTAGATTTATCAGCATTCATTAAATTTTTTTATGATGTAATGACTCTTCATTTATTTTTTTACAGCATATTCGTAGACAGTAGTTGCAGTGGTTGAGGCTTATAGTTGTAGAGGATAGAGCCCAGAAGATAGTTGCTTAAACTAATACAATAGGGACTTTAGAGAGCTTGTAGGGGTTGGGCTTGAGTTTATTTTCCTAAGAGAGTTTGAGAGATTTTTGTTTTTGAAGAGGTTGTACAATTTGTGAGAGCTTGTATATGGGATTTGGGAAGTTTGAGAGTTTTGGAGAGTTTAGAAATCAATGTTGTATCTGTCAATTAGTGGAAAATAATATTTCTCTTCTTGTATTAATTTTGATTTTTGAAATTCTCTTACTTTAAAACTCTCAAAATTTAAATTTCTCATATATTAAAAAAACATTCAAAATGCTCTCGAACTTTGAAACCTTCGTATTTCAAATGCTCTTAAAAGAAATATTTGGATTAGAGGGACATGTGGAGAATGAGTGCTTGTAGGTTCTCCGCTCCCATGCATTTGATGATATAGAAGATTTTGAAGATCTCAATTAATCAAATATTTTGATTAATCTTAATTAGAATAATTTTTATTATATCTAAATTAACTAAACTAGTTAATTAAACTTTAAAAATCAATTTTAACATTTTAATTGAATCAATATTCAAATATAATTTCCTTCTAGATTTTGAGAAAATATTGGCAGCCCCTCGGCTTCACCTCCCCACCGAGGGAGAAATTTGGAAGGCCTTTGCCAAAATTTCTTCCTACCCAGACCTATGGTCAATGGCGTAGGGCCTTTGAATTTAAACCATTCCACCAGAATCTAAGATCAACTTCATGGGGTCTTTGAATTGTAAAACCATCCGCCCAAATCTAGGATCGAAGTCGGACGACACAAAGGAGACATGGAAATGATGTAGTTAAATAATGAAAATGAGAAGCAACTATGAACAGAGGAGATGAAAGGTGAAACCTAGACACCTTCCTATGAAACAACAAAATTAAATCGCAATGATGGAGTCAAAGGAGTAGGATTTAGAATGTCTTTCAGTAAGCTTTGCCTATTCTTCTTTTTATTACTCAAAATTATCGGATGGATGTTACTGTGTGAAGCAAAGCATCATTTTGAGAGATTATGTGAAGTGGGCTAAGATTGGAGGTATGTCGGTTGTTAAAATTTTTTTTTAAATCTTTTTTTTTTTATATAGTCGATAAATTGCCTCTCAATGAATATGTTGTGTGACTTTCACATAATAGATTCATTACAGTAAATCTAACCGTGTCTCTTTTTTCTAATATTCTCATTAGGTTTATGAGTAGATATAATTTATATTGATTCAATCATTAGGCTTATCAAACATGTATTTTATCTCAACCCTTAGTCTTGTGAGCAAGAAAGATCTGGAGGTTTGGCCCTTAAGCTTGTTGAACTTTGTTGATTTAGCTAGACCATTAGGTTTATGAGCATAAGAGATTTCAAAGTTTGGCCCTTAGGTTTAATAGCATAAAAGATTCGAAGTTCGTCCGTTAGGCTTATTGAACTTCATGAGTTTAGCTTAACCCTTAGGTTTATGAGCATAAAAGATTCGAAGTTTGGCCCTCAGTATTGTGAACTAATGGATTTTAGCTCGTTCCATAGGTTTATGAGCATAAGAGTTTTCAAAGTTTCATTATTTTATTTGGAAAAGGGGATAAAATTACCTCCAGTCATTTCAAGAGGGGATTAATTTTATCTCATGCATTATAGGAGAATATAAAAATTTCCTCCTATCTTTGAGGAGGGGATAGAATTTGTCTCCTGCATTGCAGAAGAATAAAAAAAATGCATCTTATCTTTTAAGAGGGGATTGAATTTATCTCATGCTTTATAGGATTATAAAAATTATCTCCTGTCTTTTAAGAGGGAATTGAATTTATCTCCTGTATTATAGGAGTATAAAAGTTGTCTCATATCTTTCAGGAGGGGATTTAATTTATCTCCTACATTGCAGGAGAATATAAAAATTAACTCCTATATTTCAGGAGGGAATTGAATTTATCTCCTGCATTACTGGAGCATAAAAATTGTCTTTCATCTTTCTGGAGGGGATTTGGATGACTTTTGTTTGGTAGGCAATTTTATAAGTGGTACGATAAGACTAGAGAGCTTTTATCAATTTATCATGCCACACTCTTTTTTTTTAGCGAGAATTTTCTTTAATAATTTTACCAAGGTTTTATTAAAAGCTTCCACTATACCATTGGATCTTGGGTTATATATCAATGAATAACGCCAGTCTATCTTATGGTGCTCTATAAATCAATAAATTTTGGCACTTTTAAAGGTGATACGGTTGTTTATATAATTTAATGAGGTATGCCAAAATGATAGACAATGTTATCACGAAAGAATTTCATCACATTATCCGTATTAACTTCTTGTAAAGGAATTGCTTCAATCCATTTTGAGAAGTAGTCAGTGGAAGCTAAGATGAACTGATGTCCTAATGAAGATGCTGGTTCTATAACACCAATTATATCGGTACCCCAGCCTTCAAAAGGCCAAGACATTATTGTAGGGTGTAGTAGATAGGGAGGTCGATACATGATATCTCCATGCACTTGACATTGATGGAATTTCTTAGCATGGTCATTGCAGTCTTGAATCATACTTGGCCAATAGTATCCCATACGTTTGATTTTGATTTTCATTTTTGGTCCTGATTGGTGTGCACCACAAAATCCTTTGTGAACTTCACTTATGTCCTTTTACGATTCATCAGGAACTAAACATCGTAGCCATATTTAATCAAATGACCTATGATATAATGTATCATTCATGAAAGCATATCTTAATGCCCTTCGTGATATTTGCAAAGCCATAGATTTATTTGCAGGCAATCTCCCTTCCTTTAAATATCTGATGAATGGATTTCTCTATTCATTTTCATATGATATAGCCAAGCTCTCCTAAATTTTCTTCCCTTTATCATATTGTATGATAACTTTAGTTAATGCATGCTTGTTCTGAATAGTTATAAGAATTTTATCCTCCTGTGGATTTGCTAGTTCTTTGGCTAGCTTTTCCAATGCATCAGCTTTACCATTTTCACTATGCATAATCCTTGTGAGAGTTACTTCAGGAATTTATTGTAGGAGTTTCAGTGCAAACTCATGATATGAGATCAATTCAGACATATTAATTTTGAAAGAACCTATTATTTATTTGATTATGAGTTGAGAATCTCCATATATATGGAGTTTCCCAATTTTTGTATTAATCGCCAACTCAAGACCCACTATTAAGGCTTCATATTCATCCTCATTATTAGTGCGAGGCTATCTTAAGCTATAGCAATATTAGAGTATTCCTTTCTATGGCATAATAAATATAAGGCCAATGTCCACTTGGATAGTCAGAATTTTAGGTGGCCTTGCTAGTTTTATTGATGATCCCCATCGAAATAGAGCTCCCATTTTTATAGATTTTCTCCTTCATCCACTTCAAGTGTTTCTCATCTAGCAATTCATCGTTGAGTGGAGAATCTGCAGGCAAAGGATGGGCTGCTAGAAAATCAGCTAGAGCCTACCATTTCACCACTTTTTATAGCATATATCTTATATTAAATTGCATTAGCAAGACAGCCCATTTAGCTAGATGACCAGTGAGAGTGAGTCTAGTTATTTGAAATTTTAATCGATCCACTTTAGATATTAAAGTGATTTTATGTGATAACATATAATGCTGCAATTTTTTAGTGGAAAAGATCAATGCTATGCATTACATTTTGATCGGCAAAAATTTAGATTTTGCCCCTATTATTCATTGACTGATATAATAAAGGGTATTTTCTTTTCCATCTTTATTTATTTGGGCTAGTAATACTCTGAGTGATTCTTAAAGAGCAGTTGTATATAAGAGTTTCCCTAGAATTGGGGCAGCAAGGATTAGAGGATTCGATAGATATTATTTTATACTATTTAATGCTTCCTAACAAGAATCGTCCCACATGAAAGGATTATCTTTCTTCATCAACCATAAAAAGGGTTGGCATCTACCCGTGAGATTAGATATAAATATTCAGATATATGCTAATCTTCCTTATAATAAATGAAGTTGTCTTAGAGTTTTATGAGGTGTCATTTCCACTATAGCTTAAATTTTATCAGAATCGATTTTGATCCCTCTACTACGTATAATAAATCCAAGAAATTTACTAGATGACACACAAAAAGCACATTTATGTGGATTCATTTTAAAATTAAATTTGAAAATTCTTTTGATTACAATTTTGAGATCATTTACATGTTCATATTGATATTTTTTTTATAACTAAATCATCAACCTAATATTCTATATTCTTATGGAAAAGATCATCGAAGATCCGAGTCATCACTCTTTTGTAGGTAGCTCCAGCATTCTTCAAGTTGAATGGCATCATTTTGATTTGATTATAGCTGATGATCGATACATGAATGAGAACATGTCATGATTTGATGTGTTATTGACCATAAGTTCTGCATTGGGCAGTGGAAAATCATCCTTTGGGCATGCTTTGTTCAAATCTTGATACTTTATAGATACACGAATTTGGCCATTCTTTTTATTTACTGGAATGATATTAGCAATCTAATTAGCATACTTCTCTTCTCAAATAAATCTAGCTTCAATAGGCTTCTTAGTTTTAGTAATGACTTGTTCCTCAATTTCAAGTCACCTTCGCCTAGGTGCTTGCTTGACAGGCATTATTTTTATATCGATGGAGAGTTTATGCTCTGCCACCTCTGGTGATAATCTAAGCATTTCAATGTAGTTTGATGCAAAACAATCTTTGTATTCAAGAAATAACATTCTTAGCTCCTCTACTTTCTCTTGCGAGAGGTAAGAGCTGATGAATGTAGGTTTCAGATCTTCTTCCACACCAAAATTTATTTCTTTGAGCTCATCCACGGTATCTTGGCCACCTTCTTCGAACTCTTTTAGAGCTTCTTTCAAATCTACTATTAGATCTTTAGCTTATTTTTGGGTTCTGGTGGTCTCTCCTCTTTATTTGTAACATTATAAGAGGTTACATATGTAAGACATAGATGTTGAGGGCCCTCAAGATAATGATAGGATGATGCTTGTGTAAGATGTGAATGTCAAGCATATCCAAGACCCCATGTAGATAAACCATTTCCAATACGCTTTTGTGCTTGCTCGTTATGCCAAAGCTTTCTGAAGTAATGAGATTGCTTGCGTGTTTACACGAAGAAGATTCTTCTTTCTATTAACATTCTCATAATGGGTGAAGGATATTAAGGAATATTTATCCATATTTCTTCATAATCTCACTCATCTTCATTTTTTATTTCATGAGTATCGTGATGCGGTATTACTCTTGATTTATAGAAAATGAATCCACATTCATTGATGCCTCTTTTGGGGTGAACATAAAAAGTTTTTAATATTTCTATATTTATATTTGACGAGGTTGTCAACATTTTGGAATGTGCCTCGGGCATAGGTACTATTTTAAGGATATTTGTAAATTTCTGTTCTTCAGACACCATATCATTTAAATTGATACTTTATGCAATTTCTTAGATATAGAACTTGGTTCTGGGTCCCCTTCCTCCTAAAGTTCTATAGTATCCTTGGGTTGATAAAGGAATTATTCTTCTCCTTCAAAGGTCGGTTTTCTTGAACACCGTACCTTATTTGTGTGACTAGCTTCATAATCAAAAGAGATGGCAGATAGTTCACTCTTTCTTTTCCCAATGATCAAGGGTTTGAATGTTATAGAGATACCATCAACTTCAGTATTACTATTGAGATGAGGCACTGAGCCAATTTGCTTTGATTTATTCTTGTCATTTTCTTTTAACTTTTTTTTTTATTGAGCAAAATAGCTTGAATTCTTAGAAGTACACTGCCTTTTGACTTTTGAGCTATAAAGTACTTGACATCAGCATAGTTTTTGACTTTGTACACCAAGAATGATTGTTCATCCCCATCAATAAAATATTCTTCATTATATTGAATATATTTTATATATTAATGAAGTGTTGAGGGCACTATACCATACTCGTGGAGCAATGGTCTTCCAAGATGTGCTTTGTATGATCTATAGGAATCAATGATCTGAAATGTCACCTTTGTATTAAGTTCCCCAAAGTTCAGATGTAAAACCAAAGATCACAAGTTTCTTTGACAATGCTCATTGAATCCCTGAAACTTCTTTGATATCACTTGAAAGTTCGTTAGGGATGTTAAGCCCTATAGAACTGGCCCAAAGCTAATTAAAAGAGATAGGTGATTTGGAAAACTTTAAAACCAAAGATAAAACTCCAACCAAAATCACCACAAAGAAAGTGCGGAAGAAAAATAAATGCGGAAGCGATAATAAGAAAAGAACACACCGGATTTATAGTGGTTCGGTCAAACCTTGACCTACATCCACTCCTTTGAGGCACCCTCCACGTATTGCACTTAAAAAGTGTCTCTCCTTTAGCCCCCACAGCTAGGCGGAGAAGCCCTTACAAAATCACTTCCACCTTACCCAGTGCGGCGGAGTCGCTGGGTCCTTTGACACCAAAGAGATCTTCTTCTTTGGTGAACTTACCTCGAGACAAGCCTTGAATCCGATGGTACTAAGGTGCGAGTTCGTCGGAGCAACCATGTGGATCCCCCACCACACTCCCTTGAGTTCCTCCCCCTCACAGGATCTTCTCCCTCTCAAACTCCACCCTTTCCTCTCTCCCTTTCAAGCTCTCTCTTCAAGTTTCCCCCACAAGAACGAAGCTACAATGGCTGCCAAAGACACTTACAAAGTGTCATGCCAAGATTAAACAGAAGCTCTCAAAACGAGCTCATTAATGCAAGTTGCCGACATTATCATCCAGGGCGATAGGTATATTGTCCTGGCCGATCAGTACAAATTCAGCTCATCAGCCTGGGACGATCAGAAGAAAATTGGTTACATCGTCGAGGCCGATCTCACGATCGTCCTGATCGATTAGTTTAAAACTAATTTCAATCATCCTAATCATCGCCCTGAATACAAGCTGTCCGATGTAGATCATCCAGGGCATCGTCCTGGCCGATCATGCGATCGTCCCGGATGATGTGATCGTATCAATCAACCATTAATGCTTTCCAAAGATACCAGATCAATTTAGGCATAATTGATTTAGATCATCATGGACGATAATAATATAGTCCTGGCCGATTTCCTAAATCAAAGAATTCCAAAACTGATTATGGCGGTTGATTCTTTCTGAATTGAGCAGATCGTCCTGGCCGATACAGGTATCATCCAGGCCGATCTGTTGACGGCTTCCTTAATGAGGATGCCCTAATTAGGGTTTCTGGTTTTGGACATATCGTCCAGGACGATATAAATATCATCCCGCCCGATATTAACAAAAATAGAAATCTTTTAGGGAACAACAAGAGATCTTCCAAGTTATAAACCAACTGGTCTCGTATCAAATACAACAGACTCAAGAAAGGAAAAAAGATTACAAATTGACTCAGACCTAGTCTACCAAATCTTGAGCTGGTTCCAATTTGCAGCTGATCGTGTGGACCTGAAATGTTAGCACATAAGGAAATCGTAGAGAAATAAATGTTTGCTATCATCATAATCATAAACCATAGATCCGCAACAATCTCCCCCTTTTTGATGATGGCAAACAATTTCAATTTGAATTTTCAAAAAAAAAATTCTCCTAATCTCCCCCTCACTAGAATAGTACTTTTAAAAAAATAGGAGAGATGAAAATATTTTTGTTGTTTTTAATTTTTTGAAAACAAGATGATAATAATACAAAAATTTAACAACACATTCTCTCCCTTTGACATTATCAAAAAGAGAGGAAGCACAAACAAAAACCAAAACAATATTCTTAAAATGAGAAAGTTGCCTCTTGGTTTTAATAAAAAATTTAGTAGAATTGGATTGACAGCGCATAATCCAGAAAAGGTTAGAAACTCAGAGATTGATAATCCAAACTCAAGTTCTTTAAAAAGGCTCAAAAACTTTTTAATTCAATATCCAAATGAAGGAATAAATGGGAAAAAGAAACATTAATTTTTCAAAACTCCTTTCATAAAGCATATCTAATAGAAGATCAATGCACGAATTACTGAATCAGGAACCAAGATTTTCAAAAAAAGTTTCGAGCATATCAAGGATTTTCTTAGGCTTTTAGTAGTATAAGAAAAAATAAGCATATTTTTTTTTTGTGGGCTCATTTTATGCCCATTATCACTTGAATGGCTCTTTGAGCATCTTTTGATTTTAATACACTTTGTGTATTTTTTTAATTTGGCGTCATTGAGCATCTTTTGGTTTGGCATCATTGCCACTTTTTTTTTTATTATTTTCAAATCCCGGACGATGTGATCATATCAATCAACCATTAATTCTTTCCAAAGATACCAGATCAATTTAGGCATAATTGATTTAGATCGTCCTGGACGACAATAATATCGTTCTGGCCGATTTCCTAAAACAAAGAATTCCAAAATTGATTATGGCGATTGATTCTTTCTGAATTGAGCAGATCGTCCTGGCTGATACAGGTATCGTCCAGGCCGATCTGTTGATGGCTGCCTTAATGAGGATGCCCTAATTAGGGTTTCTGGTTTTAGACATATCGTCCAGGACGATATAAATATCGACCCGGCCGATATTACCAAAAATAGAAATCTTTTAGGGAACAACAGGAGATCTTCCAAGTTACAAACCAAATGGTCCCATATCAAATACAATAGACTCAAGAAAGGAAAAAAGATTACAAACTGACTTAGACCTAGTCTACCCAATCTTGAGCTGGTTCCAATTTTCATTCTGATCGTGTGGACCTGAAACGTTAGCACATAAGGCAATCGTAGAGAAATAAATGTTTACTATCATCAAAATCATAAAACATAGATCCTCAACAATCCCTAGAAAAAGATAGTACTTTTGCTCAAATACTAGGTATCCAGGGCTAATCCTTTGAGTGTTTTGAGGCTCATTAGATTAACAAAAGAACTTGGATTGATCAAAATTCTATTTATTTCAATATTGTTACTCTCTACAGTAACATATAATGGTCGATTATGATCTACAGTTCCCAGTAACATATCACTATCACAAAATGTATTTGTAGCAGTATTTTGTATATGCAAAGCATCTTTCAAATTTCGATCAACGAAGAATGCTTCATACTGTTCAGGATTTTGTAAAGCTTTAATGAGTGTTTGTCAAAGGTTGTTAGATATATGAAGGGCATCATAGACACTCAACAATGCAGGTAGTTTGTATAGATAGAATAATATGTTGTAATCAACATTTACATTGGCGACCTTAGGTTTAGGAGGCTCTAGTGGAATAACAGCTTCGTTTAGTTGAATGTTCTTCTCCTTATCATTTGTTTTCTTTTGAGGCGGGGGAACCTACTTTCCACTTCTCATCTAGATTTGTGTCACCTCTGAAGATGAACTAGCTTTAGCTTGAGAATTTTTGAAAATTTTGTATCGTCAACTTCCTCGGAGTCTGAGCCACTTCTGAGTTTTGTATATTTTTCTTTAGGAATGTTCTTTCCCTTACGATCACTTTATTCATTGGGAAAATATAATTCTTCTTGTAAATAAGTGAAAGGTGATGGTGTATGATGTACTTCCTTAGAAGGCATTTTCATGTCAGCTTTATAGATAGCAAGAGGTAAATTGCATCCTGTTATAGCTCTTCCACCTCGTCCATTTATGACTCAACAAGTGTCTATTGGAATGCTCTCTTCCTTTTCTTACTTTGAGTAATGAAATAAATTAGCCATATATTCCTCTTACTTGACATGACGTCTTAGAGGTTACTGATATTCATCGATGGAGTTGATGTATTTTTGAATCACAGTTTTCTATCTTATTAACTTCTTTTTCTTTTCTTTCTAAGATTTTGATCTAGGTTTACTCTTTCCTATTTGATATTTAAAATATTTCAAAGGTTTCTTCTTGCTTGAACTGGACCCTCTTACTACTGGGTTCTTTGAAGAAAGGAGTCTTGGATCAACTTCTAATTCTAACGTACTCTTACGATGAATGCCTTTAATGGCCAATAGTACATTCATCATTTGTTTAATTTTCTTTGAGATCAAGGTCTCACAACCACCTTCATCTTCTTGTGATGCTTTTCCTTTCTCATTCTCTATGCTTTGACAGGGTATAGAGGAGATAACATTGGTTTTCTCTCTCTTAGGATTAATAAGGACACTATTAAAAAGTATAAGTTCAAAATTCTGATAATTTCTTTTAACCCAATCTTTGAATATGAAATAATCTTCAATTGAGTGACTTATGATCGTATGATATGAATAGTATTTTGGATCATTAGTCATGCCATCCTATTCTGGTCAGCAGGATTCTGGCAATTGAAGGCCAATTTTTTTAGGGCTTGCCTAAAAATTTTTCCTGTACACTCCTTTTTAAAAGAATATGGCTAGTTAATTTTTTTCCTGTAAGGTAAGAGGCTTTTTCCTTTCTCTTGTTTATTTTAACATCTTTGGTAGATTCATTGAATTTTCTTTTTCTCTCTTATCTAAGGAAGATGGGAATATGGTATTTACCTCACTTCTTTTTGGATCAAAGATTTTGATCTGTTTTCCTTTCAATGGAAGATTATTTTTATAGTTGAAGCGGGTACTTCTAGGCCTAGGTAACCTTTTAAATTTGGCTACATGTTCAAGTAACTCTTAAAATGTATTGATTGTAGCCATCGACATATATGGAGCCACATAATCATCTATGTTTCCCATTAATAACTCAATAGCATGCTTTTAAGTTAGTTGTTGCTCACATTTCATGTTGAGATTTCTCCACCTGGTTATGTAGTTGGTGACTGATTCTTCTATTTTTCTTTTTTCATGAGCGAGGTCAGTGATAGTCACCTTCATTATTGCATTGGTGAATCTTTTAACGAACATCATCTCTAATTCGGTGAATGTTCTTACTGAGTTGTTGGGTAACTCAGCATACCATTCAAAAGTTGTACTTGTTAAACTACTAACAAATTGGCATAGTAATAGAGCATCATTGCTTCCTGTATTTCCACAAGTAGCTTTTAATTATGCCAGATGTTGACGAGGATTTGCAGTAAAATCAAATAAATTAAACTTTGGCACTATGTACTCTTTTGGATATTTTTCTTGGTATTATTCTACCGAATATTGACGACCTTTTCTGACCAAGGCTTCGACAGCTTCATAAGCAATAGCTTCTTTAACCTTTTGGTTAATGAGATTCTTAATTTGAGCTTTGCTGACCATTTCATCTTCCTTAGAAGCGATCAAAGTTAGATCTTGTAATGCTTCTGATCTTCTATCAGGAGTAACCAATGCACCAGGAGTACCTTGAGCGTTCCCTTGAGAGTTCCTTATAGGTGGTTGACTAGTCGTAGCTATCATGCCTAGTTGTCCAAATAACTATTTCATCATATTACACATCTCATCAAGATGAGCATTTAAATGATGGATTTTCTTGATCTTTCTTCTATTACATAGACTGCATTTCTTCTTGCAACCTCTTTACGATTTCCTCTACTTCTTCCTCCTCAACTTCTTTAGGTTATGGAGTTCTATTCATAGATGTTGCTTGTTCTTGATCTTCTTATAGTTATTCTTTATTTTGTATATTCAATGGTGCACTTCTATGAGTATATCACAAATTAGTTTGATCAGGTATATGATCAACCATCCGGACAACATCAACATCCATGAGACCAATACACTCTTCCACTTCTTCATCATTATTATAAAATTATCATCTTCATCCAACTCATGATTATTTCCAAGTTGGGACTGCCACTTCTAATGTATGACTGGAGAATTAGGGGACTCTTTGTAGACATGACAACTTTCCTATTTTGGTTTCATCATGTCGATAGAAGTCTCTTTATTAGGGGACAACTTCTTGACATGAGACTTAAGTTGCCCTTTATAGGCTTCTTTATCAAGATCATCTTTCTGAGCTATAGGATATTTGGGTCTTTTTGGAACCCAAACTTTCTATCTTTTTGGAGTCACTTACCGATGACCACCAAAATAAAAAATTTACCATTGAATGGCAAGATTCATGATACCATTATCGGGGCCTTCGTTCATCATATCTTCTGTTATAGCCTCTTACATGTAGATTATCAGAAGGCTCTCACGACTATTTTCATCCATAATATTGGTATCGACCCACATTAGGATAAAATTCTCTAGGTTCTGTGTAGTATGGAGGAAGTTTAAACCCCTCTTTATAAGGTCTTGCAAATTTATTATTTTGAGGACAAATCTCAGTTGAGGCAATAACTTCAGTAACAAATTTCCTCAATCTTCATTGTAGATTTTTATCTTTAATAGCCTTAAGTATTTTTTTATATTTGGAAGAGGCATATTCTTCCTTTTTTGGTGGTTATGGCAGTTGGCATGAAGTGTTCCAAAAAGATTTCTTTAATTGTCCATTATCATAATTCCTTTTTACCCATTTTAACGGTTCAAAGTTGTTATTAATTGGTATATTCACCTATAAAATTGGTGATGATTCTTGAAGGGTCTTGGGCACCCAGCATTTAGCTCATAAAAGTGCATTGGCATTCCTTCTAGCTTTCCTGGAAAGTTTAGCACTTGCATCAGGAATTTCTGCATTGTAATCTTCAGGGACTTCATCCAAGATCATGTTGTGAATGGCTTTATTCACACCAACAAATTGTAGCTTGGTATCAAGAACTTTCTTCTGAGTTACTAGAGCACCAACATGTGTTATGGAGAGTCATGAAAATATAGTGGACCTGTAAAGATCCTTCTCATCAACAGCTTCAGAAGTAGGTTTCTTAGCAACACCTTCGGTAGTAAGCAGACTAACAAGATTCTCAGGAAGAAACTATTGGAACTGCATGACTTTAGAAATGGTTCCAAACTGAATGGTCGCTCCATTATAGCTTGTATTCAGAATAGCTTAAGGGAACTACACTGTAGCTCCCTCACCTAAGTTCACAGTCATTTAAGACTTTATAGGCATCATATTATCAACCTTTCAATAGAACATACAAGAATAAGAGTCAACCTGAATTCTGTTAGAAAAGAAAACACAAGCTTGTGATGATGAACATCTATATTTATTTTTAGATGATTTCTTATTTGAGACTAAATATAAATTATATTTTCATCCAAAGATGGAGAGAAAAGTAATCCCCAACAGAGTCGTGAGAAATCTGTTGGCTCAAGAAAAATAGATCGAATGCATGAATCCCGTTTTATAGCCATAGGATTCCATTTCCCTTAATTCAAATTGTAGTTAACCAGATTTCCCCTGAGGATAATGTTAGGGTTTAAAGATTTAGGGTCCTTACTTCTTATGAGTTCAAGCACTCATAATTAATTATCCCTCTTAACACGTAAGAGAGAACTCTTGATTAAAAATGAATTAATTTTAGGAATTTTTAGTCTCAATAGTATGGGAAGTGGAGGTAAACCTTATCTAGATCCCATGGTTCCATCATCCTGGGTATACCATAGATTTCAGTCTACCAACACTAACAATCATTATTCGTAGTGTACAGGAAATTTGATTAGCAACCATGGGTTACCTCCTCTCAGTGATCCGTAGTAGACTGAACTGATTAAATGTGGGTTTTAATTTTGTTAGGTGTTTTGGGGATTACATCCATTAGAATACCCAGAGATTTATTAGTTTGGGATTCATAACTTCGTTTAGAAGTAATCCCGAAGTTTGGATTGGGGTGGGTATTACGGCTTCTCTAAGAAGTAGCCTAGATATTAAGATTTAGGTTAGGCATTACGACTTTCATAAAAGTAGCCCAAATTAGATTTTGGTTGGGATTTATAACTTTTGTAAAAAGTAGCCTGAAATAGATTTTTGTTGGGACTTATAACATTCATAAAAAGTTGCCCGAATTAGTGGGACTTACAGCCTCTATTTAAGGTTTCCTAAATATTTCAATTTGGTAGGTATTATTGCTTCCTTAGAAGTTGCCTAATGATGGGTCCTACGACCTAGCATTTTAAGCTAAGTGGCCCAAGTTATGGGTCTTACAACTAAGTCCTATAGACTAGGATGCCATGGTGAGGGGTCTAGGGTTATTTTATCACCTAAATATTTACCTGAGAGGTCAGACTTACGACTTATATTAGAAGTATCCAGGGGTTTTAATTGGGTGTTAGGAGTTAGGTCAATTTTACATAAAACTTTCCCCTAAGATCGGGCTTACTGCTTTCCTACGAAAGTTGTTGGGTAATGGGTCTTATAACTAAGTTCTTATAAGCAACTCTACCCAAGGTTTGAATTTGATTGTGTTTGTTGAGTTGACACCAATGTTTTGAGAATTTTAATACTTATGTTAATGTTTTAATTATTCTATGCTTGTAGTCTTTTTCCTACTATAGTAGTTTACTTCTCTACTTATTTTTTAGCACTGTTGTTCCACTAGCTTTTTTGTACTTGGCTTTTGTCGCTTTTCAATACTCTATTATTCCTATAGTAGCTTAGATTTATCATCATTCATTCAATTTGTTTATAATGTACTGACTCTTCATTTTTTTGTTTCTAGGTGTTCGTAGCTTGTATTTGTAGTGGTTGAGGCTTATAGTTGTAGAGGATAGAGCCCACCAGATAGTTGCATGAACTCATATAAGATGGACTTTGGAGAGCTTGCAGGGGTTGGGCTTGATTTTGGTTACTTAAGAGATTTTGAGAGCTTTTGTTTTTGGAGAGGTTGTACAGTTTGTGAAAACTTGTACAAGGGATTTGGGAAGTTTGGAGCTTTAGAGAGTTTGAAAATCAAAGTTGTATGTGTCAATTAGCGGAAAATAATATTTCTATTCTTGCATTTTTTTCTTTCTTTCAAGATAAATTTTAATTAATCAACTAACCAAAGATTAAAATTTCTAGTTAATTGTACTAATTTCAATCTTTGAAAATCTTATACTTTACAACTCTCAAAATTTAAATTTTCGTATATAAAAAAAATCATTTAAAATGCCCTCGAACTTTGAAACCTTTAAATTTCAAAGGCTCTTAATAGAAATATTTGGATTAGAGGGACAGGAGGAGAATGTGTGCTTGTAGGTTCTCCTCTCCCACGCATTTGATGATATAGGAGATTTTGAAGATATCAATTAATCAAATATTTTGATTAATCTTAATTAGATTAATTTTTAATTAAATCTTTATTAACTAAATTAGTTAATTAATCTTTAAAAGTCAATTTTAACAATTTAATTGACTCAATAATCAAATATAATTTCCAACTAGATTTTAAGAAAATTTTGGCGGCCTCCCGACGTCACCTCCCCACCGAGGGAGAAAAAACGACGACCTTTGCCAGAATTTATTCCTACATGTACCAAAGTTCAATGGCATAGGGCCTTCAAATTTAAACCAACCCATTAGGATTTAGATCAATTACGTGGTGTCTTCAAATTGTAAAACCATCCGCCCAGATCAAAGATGGATGGCACGGGTCTTCAAAAATAAAACCATCTCGGCCGGACTTAAAGTCGACGGCATGAGGTCTTCAACACTTGCATTGAAATTTTATTTTCTTTATTATTATTATTATTATTATTATTATTTTATATATAATATCATATTATTTTTTCTTTTTAATTATATTTATATATAATATATATATAATATATTACAATATAATTTATTATATTATATTATTATTATATATTATATATAATATAAGGGAGAGGGAGATAACACAAGTCAGGCTAGGAAATGGTGGGGCAGAGGTTCACTAGCAGGGGGAGGAGCCGAAGGAGAATCACGTGCAATCTATATACCTCCTGCGAACTAACGAAGTCAAGTAGTCACAGGGAGTCAGAGAAGCGACGCCCGCAATTTCTTCATCTCCTGTGAATGAATGAAGTCGGACAACACGAAAGAGCTGAGTAAATGACGTAGTCGAACAACAAAAATGAACAGTAATGATGAACAGAGGAGATGAAAGGTAAAGTCTAGAAACCTTCCAACAAAATAAAAAAATCAAATCATAACGGAGGAGTCGAAGGAGCAAGAATTTGAATGTCTTTCCAAAAGCTTTGCCTATTCTCCTTTTTATTACTCAAAATCATCGGATGGAAGTTAATGTGCGAAGCAAAGCATCTTTTGGAGTGATCAAGTGAAGTGGGGCCGGATTGGAGGTATGTCGGTTATTTAAATTATTTTTTTTAAATCTATTTTTGTTATAGTCAACAATATCGTATATTATGATAAGTTGACAAATCAAGGTATAATTTGGTATGATCTTTGGGTGGATCAAATTTTATCTCTATCAATCATATGATATAATCAAGATTGTACAATATGATCAGCTATCATTAATTAAACCTTGATTTAATTAACTAATTATGCGAGTTAATTTAAGTAAGATTTCAAATTTTAGTAAAGTATAAATCATATCCTATAATACGATCAGTTCAAAAATCAATTTTTAATATCCTACTTAATTTATATGCTAGGATTTTCAGATCGTAACAAATCATGTAGTACAATCCATATCATACAATATGATTAATTCAAAAAAACTAATTTTTCAATTAGCCATTAAGCCCATTCTATTTTAACTGATTGTATAGTATGATTGTTAGTCGTACAGTATGATTAGTATAAAAATTTTTATTTTTAAAAATTTTTGCACTCCCCCTATGTGTATGTACACAGTCACCTAATTTTGTACACTTTTATGTTGCTAGACTCAAGAAATAGATAATAAAAAAAATAGAAGTATAGACATTGTTTACTGACATTCAATATTCTACCCATTCTTGAGCTTCCAGTAGCCTTGAGCAGTATATATTTTACCTGCAATGATAGTGCTTACATACAAAATAAATATCTAAAATATTTTATGAGAAAAGTAATAATTAAATTAATAACATTTGTCATCATCAAAATCAAAGACTAGGGATCCTGGACTGCTACATAATCTTTAATAATTATAAATCAAATAGATTTATTGCCAAAACATGTTATACAAACAGTTCCAAATAAATTTATATGAAGTTTTCTGGATGTCTAATAGTTACTACATTCCTAAATAAATTAAATGAAGATTATATATATTTTGTTATTGACATGCATCACAAAGATGATCAATGGATAATTTTAGTTCAGGGATGCCACCAACAAAATTTGGTTGAATGATTTTTCCAAGAGTTTTCATACACTACAGGAAAATTGCCTACCACCATTGATAAGTTTTGGCAGTTTTGATATATTTTCTTGCAGTTTATAAACAACAAAAATAAACTTTGTAGGAAATGAAAATTGGCGGCCATTTTTTGGTGGAAATTTTGTTTGCAGTTTCTGGCATATAAAACAACCTAAGCTTAATGAACCTAAAATTATTGGTAAAGTGTTAAAAAAATTCGGTGAGAAAACCATCGAGGTCCATTGATTTTTTATCGACAATATTACTGGTGGTAAAATTGTAGGTATTTTCGATGGCAATCCTCCTATTAACGGCTATTTATTACCAATGGAAAAATAAAAAAACTGGTGGCAACATCAAGATATTAGGTATTGAAGTTTCCTATGGCCAAACTATCAATTAGCTTCCATAAAACTGTAGCAATTACAACAAAATTTTGATAGCCACACTCTATTTAGACCAATTTCTATAATTACATGCATATAATTAAAAATATATATATTGCATTTCTTATTTCCAAAATCAATAGAACAATTCATATGAAATAACAATACACAATTAGAAGATATATTTAAGAAATCCATAACAACCAAAAATAGTTCTTTAAACAAAAAATAATACATATGTTCCATAATCAACATAATATATGAAATCCACAGTCATAAGTTCCAACACACCAAACAATTATTCAAACAACTAACAACAAATAATAACACTAATCATCCTCGAAATCCTCGTTGCCCTGTGATTCAGGTGTATTCTCTTGCTTTTTTTTCTTCTGATTTTCAGCTCGATATAATCACAGTTCTGACTAAATCTCATTTTTATTCTTTCTCATGTCCTCTATCATTCTTGTAAGGGAAATAACCCTCTGGCTAACAATTTCTTTAGCTCTACTAACATCATAAAATACTGAAATAGATGTTCTATCATCATAAGCAAATCCTTGCAAGCCTATGCCATAAACCCTCCCCCTCTACCTTCCTCCAATAACATATGACCACATATGATACTCAAAATATTGGGTTGATCTTGATGATGATCCCTCACAAGTAGACTAATGACATTCCCAAAGTCTTTTAAAATCATCTGCAAAAAGAAATCCATAAAATTAAATTTCTATTTGTGTTGTATTATTACTCAAAAAATTATACTAATGTAAGCTTTTTTCTCCTTCTCATCAACCAACTAATGATCAGATTGATGTTGGTGAGTCCTTGTATGAAGCTCCAATAGTGTCAACTCCTGCCAAAGAAACTCTTTCCATAAATAAAAGATAAGTTAAAATATTATAAAAATATTTATTAAACTAATTTAAGTAATCTATTATCAATCATCATCTATATTACAATATGAGACACTAATCCACTAATATGAAGAGAGCTTCCTAAACCCCCATAGTCAGATTCTCTATTTTTCTTGCTTATTTTTCTCTGTCAATTTGGTATACTCAGGGCTCGCTCAATATTTACTCAAATCAACTCATACTCCCTAGCCAATTCTTAATGGACACTCCCTAGACTTTATAATATCCGTGAACATATCCCTAAAACCAGCCGATCCATCTCTTAAAATTTATTCCGATCTTCGTAACGAATCTCTGCTCTTACCAAAGAAAATCTTTCTATAAATAAAAAATAATAATTAAAATAATATAAAAAATTTATTAATTAAATTAAAATAATCTTTTACTAATCATCCTCTATGTTTAGTACGAGGCACTGATCCACAAAAATGAAGAAAACTTCCAAACCGCATATAGTTAAATACTCTTTTTTGCTTATTCTACTCTCTTAATTTGGTGAACTCAGAGGTTGCCCAAGCTCTACTCAAATGAACCCATACTCCCTCACCAATTCATAATGGTTGCTGGCAAGACTTTTTAATGTCCATGAACTTATTTCTAAGCAAAGTCAATCCTAGACTCTAAAAATGTATTCTAATCCTTGTGCCATTGTTAGGCAACAACCTAAAATCTTTTTATAAAATATAGACATAATAAAAAATATTAATATAAATTAAATAACAAATTTTAAGTAATGCCAAATAAATATATCTGAAATTCTCTAAACCACATATCCCTTACTTCCTTTGGGATCTTCTTCCATGATAAGGAAGGAGCATCATATTTGATCCGTATGATATCCCAAATCTTATGGGTAGGCTTCCTTGAGGGATTAAAGTTGTAGGTTAAATTTTTTGTCAATAATATATAATAAATCAAATTATAATAACTTTACAAAATAAACTAAATGTATGTATCATCCTTAGGCTCGATGTAAACATGCTTACTTGTAATTGTTGCAAGCTCCCGGGCACCAACTTCTGCTTATATTGACGGACAACCTTTTTTGGGCTATATAGGAGGTGGGTAATAATAAGGGTGGTGGTAAGGAGGGTAATGGTAGGTTGATGGAGTTATTTGTGATGTTGGTAGGGTGTAATATGGATATAATTGAGCTTAGTTTGTCTATTATTGAGAGAGAAATTGAGGACTTATAGATGTAGGAGCAGGGAAGGACCTAATAGGGGGTGGTACTCCAACCATAGTTAGGTTTTACTGTCCCTAAACATGCTCAATAGGGGACAACTCTTGAGTCCTAGGTGGTAGTGATATTATCACTGCTGGAACTGATCTCTGCCCTTGACCTTCATTACCATATCTAGACCTACTTGGTCTAGTGCTAAACTATTTCTTACGAGAAAACTTTAAAGTGAAGGATCTATGAGGAGGATCATCATTTGAAGTCATCTTTAACAAAAGAAGTTATTAATAAACCTTTATAATATATAAAAAAATAAGTTGTAATAATTATAAAGATTTGCATAAAAAGAAATAAAACAAATACAGTGTAGAATGTTTTGTTGTAACAAATATGAAAAATTATAGAATGAATAATAATTTACACATAAATAAAATTTAATAAGAGATATATACAAAGATTTGTTTACAAATGTGATTTTTATAAACTACTTTAAAATAAATTCAATCACTTAAATTACAAGAATTAGTTAGAGTCAAAAATATTTTCATTACTATATGGTATCCTCACTTTCTTCCTTATTCTCACTTAAAGAGCTTGTCAAACTATTCACATCTTCTAACTCCATTTTAACAATATGTTCTATACTTGACATCTCATCAATTTTAATAGACCTATAATCTCACATCTCATCTTCTTATTGTGCAGTTGCTATGACATTTTGTTGGTCAATTATCCCTCATACTTTTATTTTTGTGTCAACTAGACAATCTTTCTTATCTCTTCAACCACTATGATATTTGCTGAAATAAACTTGAATAACTTGACTTACTAACATAAATCTATCAAACTTCCCATATCTTGTACTATGTATTACTTCTATAAAATCATACATATGGTGAATGCTTCTGTCTCTATTCGGTACTAGATCATAATATTTATAGTTGAACAGACATATAAGATTCTTATCTTTTCCTTGGTATTGTAGCTTAAGACCCTCTTTTAAAATATTGAAATAATCACACTCATCTTCTTAATTAGTATTTCCTCTAATATAAACTCAAATTTTTTTTGTTTTACTTCTTTCACTCCACAACTTGTAATTAAATCTTAACTCATTAACTATATATATTGGATAGACATTTTCTTTTTACATTAGGCCTCATGATTGTGCTTACGACCTTCATCAAAAAGCTTGTTATTGAGGTTATGTACTTAAGAAAATATTTAAATGTTAGAGCTTCTAGTTTTAAACAAGATGTAAATCAATAAAAAATTCAAAATTTAAGGTCTCACATAAGATATAGACCAAGCTCATAATTTCTTAGGAATAAGTTGTTCGACATTTGTAAAACTTTTTAGAGGAAAATTGCTTATAAAATACGTAGTGACAAATCATTTGTGCAAGACTTCAATATTAACAATTTACTTGATTCCTTTTTCACATTATGGAAAAACTTACTCTAAGAATGGTTGGACTTCTTGACAGTTCAACAGCACATACAAAGTCACCATTTTGAATTCTAAATAGTTGAGTAATCTTTCAACAGATTTGTCACTCGGCTTTTGATGACTTCTAAAGACTGATGCTATAGATTGCGATTGTTCTTCGACATAGAAGTTCATGTTATAACCAATCTTTTTTCTTGTACTTCTAACATTGGGCTCAAAGTAGTGGGAGAAAAATTTGCTTCACTTATCAATTCTTCTATTCGTGCTTTATTCTTAACATATTTTTTAATCTTATTTAAATATTTGTTAGATGATTATAATTAATAATTTCAATTAAAATTATTTAAGATAGCATATTAAAAAAATGGTTTACTTCTCAGAAGGGTATATTCAATGATATTACATAGGTCCTAAAACTTTAGCTTCATAAGGTAGATGAACTGGAAGAAATTCCATATAATCAAAAAATCTCAGGGAAATCTTTTTTCTAACTTCTATAGGATAATTGGTATTTTCTCCTAACTCCTTTGTAAATCATCTTCACTTAGTTTAGATGAGTATAGATATTAAAAGAAAATGCTAAGCTATGTCAAAAGATTTAATTTGTAATATGATAAATAACATAATATTATTGGAAGGAAAACCTTTAAAATTATGTGACAATCATGACCATTTAGTCTAAATAATCTAACAAATTTAAGGTATAAACATCGACTTAATTTTACAAAAGATTAATTCATTTACTAGACCTAATAAAATTTTCCCGATGCTAACCAAGGGAAGGGGGTAACTTGGTAATTTAAAAATTATCATGGAAGTTTAGAAAACCAAATTAATATATTTGGCACAATGATAGATTTTCTTATAATATATTTTAACCACAACAAACTAAAATGCAAAAAAAATAAAAGTGCAATAAAAAATAAAAAATTGAAGAACACCAAATTTTATTGTTGTTCAGTACAACTAGACCTACGTCCACTCCCAGATAAATACTTTTTCAGGTATTGCACTATATCAAAGTGACTCACCTTTTGCTCCCATAGTAAGACAGAGAAGCCCTTACAACAACCTTTCTTCCATCAACCTGGTGTGGCAAAGTACCGACATCCTTTCTCACCCCCTTGGTGATGATAGAGTACTAATGTCCTTTCTCACCCTCTTAGTGATGGCAGAGTACCAACACCCTTTCTCACCCTCCTAGTGATGGCAGAGTACCACTATCCTTTTTCACCCTTCTAGTGATGGCAGAGTACCATGATCTTTTCTAAAATTCATCACTAAATAACCTTCAAGTAAGTAGGGAGAAACTTTAAGAATAAATAAGAAATCCTTACCTTTTCACAACTATGTGAATCCCCTCACAAATTCCCCTCAAAAGATATCTTAATCTTCACTCCTTAAATACTCTCCAAAATACTCTCCTTTTACACTCTTGAAAGAAATTTGAAGAAATAACTCTAGAAGATTGTAGGTGACCATTTTTAGGACCCTTATATATGAAAGGCAAGAAATACCATTTAGAAAATTGAAAATTTTAAGTTGAATGTAATCAGATCGTATAATACAATCATACTTCATATGTATTAACATTTTAAAAATCCATGTATGATCTTGTACAAACCTAATTTTATATTCTGTTAGTCTTTTGTATGAACTGACATAATATAATATGAATAGTTCAAAACTGAACAAATTTGTTAGTTACGATTATGTACGAACCCAATTCATACACTGTGAATCATTTGTGTAAAGTATATATCATACAATACAAATAATTTAAACAAATTAAACTTCATTTGGTACAAATATGGATGACCCCATTTTATACTGTAGGAATCATATGTACGAACCTAAAATCATATAGTACAACTAGTTCAAAAATTGATTAGATTATTTGGGAAAAATTGGTACACATCCATTTCATACTTCTGGAGTTGTCTGTATAAACTCCACTTTAAACATTAAGATAAATTCAAAAAAGGTGAGTTCATTTGGGACAAACTGGTATGTACCCATTTTGTACTCTATAGGTTATCTATATGAAAACATTATAAAACAATAAAAATAGTACCAAAAAAAAAAAAATTCCCATGCATGATCTACTTAACCTCATATTAGATGAACTACCATGACAAACCGTCCAATATGATTTGACAATCGTACAATACAATTAGTTTTAAAAGTTGAAGTTTTTTCTCACTCCCCGAGTGTGTGTGTGCATGGTTACTCATTTATAATCACACTCTCAAAGACTCAAGAAAATAGAAAAATTGCATACTCCATTTACAAGAAACCCAAATCTAATCTGTCTTAAAGTCTTTGGCAGTCTGGAGTATGATTTTCCTAAAAATTTTAGTAAACACAAACAACCCAAAAAATATATATCCAATGTAAGCTAGGAGAAATAATAATCATAACAATAATATTTTGGTATCATAAAAAATCATATAATATAAAACTTAATCTTGAAATCTAAGTTGGAACAATCTCTCCCATTTTAATGATGGCAAAATAAGGACTTTTTGAGTTAATCACTAAAGGTTATTTTTCTCCTACGCCCCCACCCCCCTTAAAGAATTCTCAATTAAAAATAATAGATTTAAAAAAAATCAAAACATAATAACAACTTGAAAAATAAAACATTAATAAATTAAAAAACAACATAAAAACAAGAACAAATACACAACACATAAATGACATAATAAACATATATGTTTAAATCACACGTAAATCTCACAAAAATAATAATATACGCACATCAACACATCAAACATCAAATAATAACTAATGACTCACCCTTTTGACAACAACAAAAAGGGAAGTACCTTTTGAAAAAGCTAAGTTAGTATTGATAAATCAAACATATGATTAAGAAGAAGAATTTAAACTATTTGAAAATACAACATTAACATCCTAATGCGAAACAGAAAGTATCATATTTTAAGGCAAATAATAATAAAATAAGAAAAGACAACCAGGTTCATTGTTCGTTCTAGAAATATCAAATAAAAACTATTTTTTGATAAAATAATGAAATAAAGATTAATTTGTTTCTAATTCAGTAGTGGAAATTATTATTGAATAAAAGGAATTTGTATAAGAGATAGAAAGATAAAGGAAACAACATATGAAACTTTCAATTGGTGACATCGCATAGTATAAATTATTGGTACACTTTGTGCATCTTTTCAGTTTGGGCTAGTTTTGTACCTCTTTTCACTTTTGAGAACATTTCTCATCTTTTTTAACTAGTGGCACATTTTGGGCATCTTTTCAATTTTTGGCATGTTTTGTGCATCTTTTAACATTTTTATCTTTCCAAAGTAAATAATATTTATCTATAAAAATATAAAATTTATCTTGTAATTTACATCAAACCATAATTTAATTTAAAATTTTGTGAAATTAAATTTTAAAAGAAATTAATTTGTAGAGCAAAGTATTTTAAAATTCCATTTTAGAGATCAAATACATTTGATTATTTCTAAAAACTTAAACAATTCAAGTAGATAATTTAAACACAATAAAAAAACATTTTTTTCATTTAACACCTGTAACACATACAACCAACACATCATATCAGAAAAGGAAGAACCACAACATAGAGAAGCTAACACAGGAAATTAAATGAAACATCTCAACAACAAGTATAAAATCTCAACAATAAGTACAACAGAGAAGTAACAACTAAAATCCTAGTCAAATTATCATCTAATCTACCCCATGTCTTCATTGTACCTCGCATCCTACTGGTTTAGGTGATTCTCAATTG
The DNA here is from genome assembly GCF_001605985.2 of Dendrobium catenatum. Classification (NCBI taxonomy): domain Eukaryota; kingdom Viridiplantae; phylum Streptophyta; class Magnoliopsida; order Asparagales; family Orchidaceae; genus Dendrobium; species Dendrobium catenatum. The sequence continues at coordinate 112,388 of NW_021319298.1, read as the reverse complement.
TATCAAAATGAGATTTCAGTCTATCAAAATGCTGGAATATTTCTTGATAAAAATTTTGATCAGGTCCAGGAGCAGGTACGTATGCTAGAGTAGGAGCTCCTTCTCCCTCAAATTCTTTTTCCTCAAATCATTGATCTCGATTAAAAACTGAACTGATAGAAGCATCAAAAAAGTAAATAAGAAGATTAGCAGGAGGATCAAGATGGATCATATTGAACTTCTTTTCTTAAATATCCTAAAGCCATATTTTTCTTTCACCTATTATGAGGAAGTCCAATATTAGAAAGCTTATAAATATAGTCCATATATAGCAGTGTTAGTCATGATAAGGTATATGACTCTACAAAATAAAGGAGTTAAGTTGATACGATCACCAGCTTTAGGTGTAATAGAAGTTCTCAAAACATGCTAGATGATCCTAGCATTTAGGTTCAAGGTATACACATGGGAAAGGTGATTGACTTGAGCAACACCTATAAGACTTTGATTAATTTTAGATCAGTCAAAATAAAATTTATAGGTCATCGTGTGCACCCTAACCCCTTCAGTTCAATGATGAAGGAAGGTGTGTAAATCTTCCTTAATTATTTCTACTTGCTGCTTAAGGACATATGAGGTCATCCTAGTGAGATCTTCATTCAGTCTCGTGTTTGCAAGGAAAATAATAACTATGTCGTGATGATAGCCATAAATCAAGCTGAGGATAAATATGAATTGAGTTGAAGCAAAAGAGGCATAATTGGAAAGTTAATGTCTCTTTGAATTAAGGGATGAGATGTGGTATTCTTAGCTTCAAAATAACGACTAAAGGCTTCTTCATTTTCTTTGAAAAGAAAGTTCTCATCGAGTCTAACCGAATGAGATGAAGAGGCTTTTGAAGTATATGGATGCTTGCTGCTACTGGCTATTTCTAGAGAAAGGACACAAGATGGTTTGAGATTGAAGACGATTATGAAGAAAAACCATCAAATACCTTTCAATTTAAAGAAAACTAACCTATAATATAGTACAAAATTTAGATCATAAATATGATTTTAAAATCATACATAATGAAAATAATTTCATACATAAGAATGAAAATGACCAAAAATAAAAAGACTTTTCATAAACTGTCATTCTTGAGGAGTCATTTCATACAGACTTTTTGATTAGATTATTATATAGATGAACTCCTGTTCATATAGGATATTAAAGATCATATATGATAGTTAGGTTCGTCTATATAAAAAATTAACAAAAGGATCATTTAAAACTTTTTTGATTTTGTACGTATAATGTAACACAAATAGCTAACCTTGGAAAATGTTCCCAATTATACATACAAAAAAATTAATATCATACAGTACAAATATATATTGTATAATATGATAGACTTACAAAAATCTCATTTTCATCTATTCAACTGAAGAAGAATATCATGTACAATCAAGAAAATTCATACAGTATAAAAAATTTTGTACAGTATTAATGAAAATCAAAGTCAAGACATGATAAACAAAAAAATCTATTAAAAAACAATTCACACAAGATCTATGAAAAGCAACAATAAAAATAAAAACAACAATAATACTAATGACAGAAAAATAAACACAAACTAGAGAAATAAATAATAACTAACTAATAAACATTTAAATAAAACAAACATATTAATACATTACAAATCCAATTTGTAGAAATTTAATTTTAAGTATTAAGATTAATCACACCTAATCTTTTTCTTAAGGTGCTAAATATTTCATAAACTAATGGTTTTGAGAAAATATTTGCAAGTAAATTCTCATTAGTAACATGGTGTAATTCAATTTCTTCTTTAGGCACATGATCTCAAATGAAGTGATATCTTATATCTAATTGCTTGGTTCTAAAATGTTGAATAGGATTCTTTAAAATGCATATGACACTTGTATTATCCAGAGAACTTGAATAGTGCCAATAGAAAATACTAAATTAATTAGTTATTATTTCAACCAAGAAATATGTGCCACACAACTACCTAAGGCAAAGTAGTCTGCTTTAATATTAAAAAGGGCTAGTAAATTCTATTTTTTGCTAGACTAAGAAATTAAAGGGTTTCCTATGAATTGACAAGTTCCAAAAATACTTTTCCAATTAAAACTACCTCCTATAAAATCTAAGTCAAAATATTGAATGATTTTAAATGAAGAACTGTACTTAGGATATAAAATCCCTAAGTCTTAAGTTCCTAAAAGATATCTCAGAGTTTGTTAAACTTCAGTCAAATGTGATTCCTTTGGATCAGCTTGAAATACAATACATAGATAAATACTAAACAATATTTCAGGTCTGCTAGTAGTTAAGTAAAGTAATTATCTAATTCTTCATCTAAATTTCTTTTAATCAACATATTTTCCCTTAGACTTATTATCTAACTACATTGAAGAACTCATTGGTGTACTCACTAGTTTATCACTATCCATTTCATATTTCTTTAAGATGTCATTAATTTATTTTGACGGGCTAATAATTGTTCCATCCTCATTTTCTATTATGCTAAATCAAAGAAAGTAACTCAAGTCTCCCATCCAACTCATTTCAAATTCACTACTCATTATTTTTGAGAAATCATCACAAATATTTTTATTGGTGGATCCAAAAAAGATATCATCAACATATATTTGAACAACGAGTATGTCATCTCCTACCATTTTTAAGAAAAGAGTGATGTCTACACTTCCTTTAATAAATGATCTTTCTATTAGGAAAGTTCCTAACCTCTCATACCAAGCCCTAGGTGCTTGTTTAGTCCATAAAATGCCTTTTTAAATTCAAACACATGATTAGGGAATTTTAAATTTTCAAAACCTGAAGGTTACTCAGCATAAAAATCCTCTTATATCACCCCATTAAAAAAATACACTCTTAACATCCATTTGAAATAATTTAAAACCTTTAAATCATGCAAAGGCTAGTAAAACATTTATCACTTCAAGTCTGGCTACACAGGAAAAGTTTCTTCAAAATCAATTTCTTCTATTTGATTAAACCCCTTAGCCACCAATCTTGCCTTTTTTTAGCCACAACACCTAAATAATTCATTTTATTTTTGAACACTTACTTAGTTCCAACAACACTTTAATCCTTAGGCCTTTTAATCAATTATGTAACATCTTTTATAATAATTTGATTCAATTTTTTTTGCATGGACAAAATTCAAAATTTATTAAAAATTAGTTGATTTATATTAGTGGGTTCAATCATCAATATGAAAGTTTAGTGATTCACTTATTCGCTAAGACCATGCCTAGTTCTAACACCCTCACTTTGTTCACCTAAAATAATTCTTTAGGGCGACTCTTAGAAAAATTCAATTCTCCAGGAAAAGTGTTTTATGATCTAATATTCTCTTCAAAATATCTCATTTCTATTTCTTGGGTGACATCTTCAATATATTCTTTCTCCAACCCTGGCTCTTCCAAAATACCAGATTCATCAAAAACTATATGTGTGGTCTCCTCAACTACCAAAGTTCTATTTTTAAAAACCATATAGAATTTTCCAACACTAGAATTTCCTAAAAATTTTCTTTATCAAATATAGGATCAAATTTTCCTAAAAAAGTTTTACCATTATTATGAATAAACACCTTACATCCATAGAAATACAAATGTGAAAGATTCAATGTTCTCCCCTTAAGAAGTTCATAGGGAGTTTTGTTCAACTTAGATCTAATGTTCACCCTATTCAGAATATAAAAAGCCATACTAACCACTTCAACCCAAAAAAATTTTAGAAGTGAATATTTAGCCAACATGGCTCTAGTAACTTTTATCAAAGTTTTGTTCTTACTTTCAACAACCCCATTCTACTGAGGGGCCCTAGGTACTAAAAAGTTTTGATCAATTCCTTACTCTTTATAAAAATCATTAAATTTTTATTTTTTAAAATCTCCTCCATGATTACTTTGAATTAATAAAATTTCACACCCTAGTGTCCTCTAATTCTAAGTAAAAAATTTCTAAATTCATCAAATGATTAACTCTTATGAGATAAGAATTTGACCCAAGTAAATCTTCAAAAAATCATCAATAATTACATTCCCAAAAACTTTACCTCCTAGACTTACAGTGCTAATCAGTATAAAAAGATTAATGTGACTGAATTCTAGTGTTCTGTTAGTTCTATAATCTTAAATTAAATGAAAGAAGGACCGCCTATTTTCATAATTGACATGCATCACATAGGTGATCATTAGTGAAGTCTAATTTGGTTATCCCTCTAACCAATTCTTTATGGGTAATACTCTTAACATTTTTCTTTCTTGCATGAAAAAATATTTTGTGCCATAACAATAATTCATCAATGATTATTTTGAGACAAAAAGCATTAGAATATTTAACAAAATTAAAATAAAAAATGTATGCATTATTTACCCTATTTCCATGTAATATATCAATTCCAATTTTTGCTTATAATACGACTTGTACAAAAAAATTAACACTATAACCCATATCACAAAGTTGACTAACACTCAACAGGTTATGTTTTAAGCATTCAACCAATAATACATTCTCAATAAATATATTATTCTTATTTCCAATCATACATGTACCTACCACTTTCATTATAGTATTCTCCCATTATCACTTTGCCACCATTCCTAGCTTCCAGTGATATGAATTATGTTATGTCTCCAGTCATATGCTTCAAACATCCACTATCTAGGTACCAAATGCTCTAATGAGGACTTATAAGGGAGCGGTGCTAGAAAATTATTAAACATTAGACTTCGGAACCCAAATAAATTTGGGTTCACCTTATTGGAAATGATAATCTAGATACATATTTGTTATACTATATTTTATCAATCTTTGGTCTCCACACTAAATAAGTTTTTCTATGAAGTATAAAAGTGTGAGAGATATGACTAATCATTTCATATGAAAAATATTTAACTCCAGAAATAGGATTTATCAATCTATGTGAGTTATACTATCTTTTCCTAGGCTTTGAAATTTTATGCTTCTAATCAGGATCAGAAAATTGTTCAAGTGCTAATGGTATCCAATTTTCCTTTAGAGCTTTCAGTTTCTCTTTAAGATATGAGTTTGCAGTTTTTAAAACATCATTGCTAACTCTTAACTCATGTTCTCTTTAATTTGTTTCATCTATAAATACCTTACATTCATTTTCTAGATTACTATAAGATGGTTTCAATAATTCATATTTCTTATTCAAATCATCAAATTCATCCAATAATGTCATGTGGTTGCTACCAATAGATGTGTGATCATTCCTATGGATCTCATGCTCTTTTTGTTAATCTAAATATTCTATGTTCAATTTGGCATGCAATTTTGGAGTTTCATTTATGTAGCATAGATTTTCTCAAAAACTTCAAGTAACTCATCATAGGATAAATCATATACTTCATCTTGATCTGATTGATCAAGCTTGTCTTCCATTATGAACAAGTTTGTGACTTCATCATTTACTTATGTTTCTAAGGAGTTCAAAGTTGAGTGAGGGCATGCAATTTTGGAGTTTCATTTATGTAGCATAGATTTTCTCAAAAACTTCAAGTAACTCATCATAGGATAAATCATATACTTCATCTTGATCTGATTGATCAAGCTTGTCTTCCATTATGAACAAGTTTGTGACTTTTTCATTTACTTATGTTTCTAAGGAGTTTAAAGTTGAGTGAGCCAAGAAATCTCTCTATAGTATTTTCTTACCCTTCTTAACATTGGCTTTTTCCTCAACATTCTCCTTGATAGGATTAGTTTTGACATTCGGGCAATCAAATTTAATATGTCCAGGCTTCCTACATTCATAATAAATTATGTGATTAGAAACTTTTGCATTTTTATAGAACTTACCCTTATTATATTGCTAATATCTTCATTGCTTTCTTCTTATAAAACTTTTGAATTTCCTCATCATAAGTGCAATGTCTTCTTCATCCTAGGGTTATTATTAATCACTTTTTGAGTCATTAACTTTAAACATAATGTTTTTCTCCTTCTGCTTGTCACCTGCATCAATTTGTCTTTGAGTGACTCCTTGCATATAAGCAATCAATGATCCAAGTAGATTATTAAAAAAAGAAATAGTTATGTCTTTTGACTCAATTTTGATAGTTACCTTTTCATCATAAGTAATAGGTAAACAAAATATAATTTTATTAATTTTTTTAGAATTCATTAGTTCCCTACCTAAGACATGTCATGAGGTGACTATTTGTGTAAAATGAGTATACATATCAGTGATTGATTCATTCGACTTCATTAAAAAAGTTCATAGTCATGTAATTGAATGTTTAATTTGATTTGCTTCACCTCATTAGTTCCTTCATACATTATGCAAAGTCAATCCAAAATTTCTTTTTCAGTCTTATAGGTTAAAACACATATATAGTCTTAAGATTTTAGGGCACAAAAAAACTATTTAAACAATTTGTATTTAACTGAGCTTGTTCTTTTTCCTCTACTGCCATTTAGTAAATGGTGTTCCTGTCCTAATACCATCAATAAGTCTAATGGGACTAGTGTAACCTTCCTGTACAAAATCCATTTTTTTTTTAATAAAGCCCAACTGCTAAAATATTTATTAATCAAAGCTTTCTACTTACACATTACTACCATAACTTGATTCCTCCTTTAACAATTTACAAAACATAGAAGGAATCTTATTAGAAGAAAAAACATCCCAACAAAAATCACTAAAGATGGCATAGCTAGCACAAAGGTTTGCTAGCTTATTACATTTCCTATTCACCCAATTAAAAAGAATGAATTTTGTAATTCTTCAAAAATACTAGCTCATCTCTCCACTTGCCTCCCAAGTCTTACAAGTACTTGATAACATTATAGTTATCACCTTCTATAATAATTCCTTAAAAATCATGCACCAATCTTTGGCAATTTCCTTTATAAAACAAATAGAAAAAAGCTCTAGACTTGCAATATCCAAATGAATAAAATGAATAGAGAAAACCTTTGAAAGTCTTTTGAGAAGCGAGCGAAGCGGAGAGGCGAGCGGAGCGGGTGATCTTGACGGAGAAGTGATTCTTGGAAATTTTGGATGATCTTTGACATCCGGTGGTTCTCCGTCGGCCTAATATGGCCGACATAGCACCTTGGTGCATCTTTGGCATCTCAAATTTTTTATTAGCTAAAGGCATTTTTTGCAGAGATGCAATTTGATTAAGATTTTTCCGATAGAGATTCTCCTTTGGACTGATGATTTTGGTGTATCTACTAATTTGAAATCATTTTTTGCGGATTTTTGCAGGTCGATGGAACTCCGTTGGTTTGGTTTGGCTTCCGATTTTGTGGGATGTGGTTATCCTACTAATATTAGATTCTTGATTGAATTTTGTGAGACTTCAAATCTGAAGGTGCTTTTGGAGGAGTCTTTGTGCTGGTTCTTTGCTATCTACAACATTTCTTGGAACAAATTTTGTGCTAGGGAAAAATTCATTATTATGTGTGATAATTAGAGTTGAGGTTTGCTGTGGTTTATGGATTTTCTTGATTCCAAAATTGGTTTGAACGTGTTCTTGATGTGTCATCATTTTATGTTTATGAGATGGTTGATGTATGGATGCTTGGATTGTAAATGTGGTTCTTTCTATATTAAAGAATTGTTTTCATTTGGATTCTTGAAGATTCATGGAGTCAATACAGTCCTATTGATTAATTTGATACCGTCGATTGTGGACAGACACAATTTTAGTTTGATTGCTGCTGGTTATGCAGCTATTTGGAAGGCATTGTTTGGTAATGCCGAAGTTACTTCTTTGATCTATGAGGATCAAGTCTTGTTTGAGGTTGTTTCTTGGCCTATTGATGTTGGAGCGGTTGTTATTGCTTCAACAACTTTGTTTGGATCGTCTAAAGTGTTTGTTGTTGGATGCATTGATTAATTATTTAGGTCGGACCATATCTCAACTAAGCCAATAGATGCTATTGATTTGATCTTTGATGATCTTGGCGTGATTGTTGAAGACTGGAAGAGAATGGAGACTTTAGAGTTTCTGTCTGCGAGTGGATAGACTAAGTTGATGAGTTTGTTGGTTGATGTCTGTAATAATGAGGTGGTTGTTTGGTCTCTTGATTTTCAGTTGTTCTTTGAAGAACATGTCTTATTGGTTAAAGACTTAATGGGTTAGAAGTTTTTTGGTTTTTCTCTTATGAATGTGATGAGAGTGGTGGTGATTATCAGTTCATTTGGCTTTGGCAATGATGAGGCCGATTAATGGCCTCTTGAGGTGGTTGTCGGTTTTATTACTTCATGTACTTTTCTTTGTTCATTCATGGTTGTTGTTATTGGATGCACTAAGGTTTCAGCGGATTCATCTCTTGATTGGAGCTCGTTGGCCTCTAAGGATGTTGAAGATGGACGCTATAGTGTTTTGACAGCTATTTTAGTTACTCATTTTCTTTTTGTAGTTTTTTATTTTTTTGGTTTTCTTGTAGGGTTTTCTATCCTTTATGAAGTTATTGTAATGAAATGTGAGACTTTTACTGGTTTCATTTTTCATCTCTTGGGAACACTGGGATACTAATAGATCTTTTAGGTTGTTTTAATATTTGGTGTCACCATCACCCTAATGGATTTAAAATAAAATTTAGTAGATTGTATATTCATTATGATAGTTTTAAAGGACTTATCATTGCATTCTAGTTTGTAATAGTTATTTCTTTTTTAATGTAATTTGCATTTCTTCAAAAAAAAAAAAAAACAATTTATACATAAGTGACCATATGCCAAAAGAAATCTTCCTTTACTGTCTCGTACAACTCCACCAACTCCAGCTTTGTATGTTTGAAGCAAAGATGCATCCACATTAATCTTTATCCAATTGGTAGGAGGGGGGTACCAATGATCTGATAGTCTAGAAGACTGATTCGTACCCAGTGTCCCAACTTTCCTTGAGTCATAAAGGAAATATAAGCCATACTTACAGCACATGAAGCTATGAACTTGGAACAATCCTCTTTTTCACCATGAATTAGTTTGTTTCTAGACTTTCATGTATGGTATAGCGCGTTGCAGTAAATATTCATCTTGAAGACTTATGTTTTGTATCCCTTTTCCATCCATTCTTAGCAAGGATTGAAAGAATCAAACAGTTGAAAACCAAAGCCACATTTATTTAAAGATTCAATGGCTTCCCTCATTTTCATGCAATTAACAGTGATATGATCACAATCTTTTGAAAAACAACATCCTCTAGGACAGCTATGATTGTCTTGATGTCTTCTCTGATATAAGAAATTATAGGTAGGGATTGCATTGTTGAACAATCTCTACCAAAAAACTTCTACACATGGCCTCAGCTTTATCTTCTTTAAACATTGCCAGTAAACGCAATCCTGCTCCTACATTTAATAGTTTTTATAAGCCAGAGATGATAATGAGCCCCAAATTTTGATGAATTATCTCTAAATAGTCTCTCTCTTGATTTGTGTGAATTTCCACCAATAAAATGATTTTTATAAGCTCTTCTCCAAACATCTTTTTGAGCTTAGACACATTCTAATCACATTCTGTAATGAAACAGTCCACCATTTCCTCCCCTTTGTTTGGAATTGAGAAAAAAGTAGGCCAGCTATTAAAATTTTTGTCCAGTATCTAAATATCATCAAGGATACTAATTGAACAACCATTTGCAACTCCCGATTTTAATATAGATTTAAGGGCTTTCTTTCCACTTGATAAAATCTTATAGGTTGAAGAAGAACCATTTCCATTTGCAGATTCGTGCATCAACAAGCCATACTTTGGATTTAACATTCAGTACAACAAAGAGTCTCTCTCTTGAGTGACCTTCCAAGCTAATTTTGCTCTTAAAGCATCTACATTCTCAACACAAGATTGAATTCCTCTTCCACCCAGTCTTAACAGTTTACACAAATTACTCCAATTTACAAAGTGTAAACCCTATCTCACATTTTGTTTATTCTAGATAAAGTCATGACAAAGCTTGTCATCCTCTTTAAGAATTCTTTTTGGAACCAGTGAGTGAGTGCAATATAATTTGGGTATTGATAGCAAAATAGTTTTAATCAGTAAAATCTTTCCTGACAAAGGGAGGGAGCTGTTTACTATTGCAAATTCAATTTCATGGATTATGTTTTGATGATTATCACATACTCTTTCTTCTTTTCGACTGCCTTTTACTACTGACATTTCAGGATTTAAAGATCGGACGGAAAACGGAATCAGCTCAAGACTGGGAAGATTAGGGTTGAGTCAGTCTGTAATTTTCTTTTTTTCCTTTTCTTGAGTCAATTGTAAATGTTTGAATTGACTGATATTAAGTAACCCTACACACACACACTTGAGAATTTAAAATTTCTATTTTTACTCCCATCATCCCAGATGATATTTATATCTGCTTGGACGATCGAGTTCAAAATAGAAGTTCTAATCAGGATTTCTTAGTTACGGCAGCCATAATTAACTGATCGTCCTGGATGATACATTTATCAGACAGGACGATGTGCTCAAAATAGAAATAAATAGCCGCCATGATATATTTAAGTATTCTGTATTTTTGGAAATCGGCCTAGACGATCGTGAGATCGGCCTGGACGATATTGGGTAATTATGCCTAAATTGATCCGGTAATCAAGGTAGCAATTAAGGATGAATTGATATGATCACATAATCCTGGATGATCGTAGGATTGGCCAAGATGACATATTCAAAAACCCTTAGTCGCTTCTGGATGATAAATATCAGCCAGCACAAATTCAGGGTGATGTTCTGGCCGATCAGGATCGGACAGCTCGAATTCAGGGCGATGCTCTGGACGATTTTCCCCTGATTTGAACTGATCGTCCAGAATGATAGTGAGATCGGCCGGGACAATCAAGCCAATTTCAATCGTCCAGTTCATTTTCAGAGCGGTGTTCTGGCCGATCATCAGTGATTTGAACTGATAGTACAGGACGATAGTATTATCATCCTGGACGATAAAGTTGGTAACTTGCATTTATTGAGCTCCTTTGAAGCTCTTCTATTTAAGAGCTATTGTTCAACATTTTTAAACATCTTTTGGCTATTTTCTTGACTGAGAAAACCTAAAGGAGAGAGAGAGAGAGAGGATCTTGTGAGGGGGAGCTTGTGAGGGAGTTCACAAGGGTTGGTCCAAGTATTGTTCCACTTCTTCTTCCCTAGAGTCCCTTGTCCTTGGAAGGGTTGGGAGAGGTAAGCTTCAGCGATCGATCATGGTTCTCTGCCTGCTTCAGGAGAAAGCAAAAGGACTGGGGTTCTCTGCCTTGCCGGGGGTAGCAAAAAGAAGGTGTTTTGTAAGGGCTTCTCCGCCTAGCTGTGGGGGCTAAAGGAGAGTCACGTTGGTAGCGTAATACTCAAAGGGAGCCACCGAGGAGTGGACATAGGTCAAGTTGAATGAACCACTATAAACCCTTGAGTTCTTTTTACTGCTTCGGCACTTTAGTTTTCTGCTCTTGTTTTTCCGCGATGACTTTGGTTTGTGATATTTGTTCTTGGTTTTAAAGATTTTTTTTTAAAATACCTTTTCACCCCCCCCCCCTCCCCCCCACCTCTTGGTTAGCCTCGGGACTAATTCATAGGGCCTAACATCCCTAACAAACATTCAAGTGGTGTCAGAGCCATTAGAGTGCTATTAGCCTTTGCCTGTTATAAAGGATTTAAGCTTTTTCAAATTGATGTTAAGAGTGCCTTTTAAAATGAGAAAATAAAAGTGAATGTGTTTGTAGAACAAACCCCAGGTTTTGAGAGTTCCCAATGTCCAAATCATGTTTTTAAATTAAAAAAGGCTTTGTATGGGTTAAAGCGGGCAGCAAGAGCTTGGTATGAGAGGCTTAGCACATTTTTACTAGAAAGAGAGTTTGTTAAGAGGAGCGTAGACACCACAATTTTTCTCAGGAAAGTTGGAGATGATTTGCTCGTTATTCAGATTTATGTGGATGATATACTTTTTAGATCTTCTAATAAATAACTTTGTGATGATTTCTCTAAAATAATGAGTAGAAAGTTTGAGATGAGTTTTATGGGAGAGTTGTCCTACTTTTTGGGGTTTAGCATAAAACAATTGGATGATGAAACATTTCTAAATCAAACAAAATACATTAAGGACATTTTGAAGATGTATGAGATGAATAAAGCTAAGTCAATTAATACTCCCATGACATCTAGTGTTCCGTTGGATAAGGACCCAAGTGGTAAGTCTGTTGATCAGAAGAAGTACAGAGGTATGATTGGATCCTTACTTTACCTGGCTGCTAGTCGACCTGATATTATATTTAGTGTTTTCCTTTATACTAGGTTTCAAGCTGACCCCAAGGAATCCCACCTGGCTGCAGTTAAGAGATTTTTTAGATACCTTTTGGTGACCCAAAGCTTAGGGATTTGGTATCCAAGGCACAGCACTTCTTTTGAGATTATTAGATTTTCTGACTCTGATTTTGCAGAATGCAAGGTGGATAGAAAAATCACTTCAAGAACTTATCAATTTATAGGACAATCTTTGGTCTCATGGTCTAGTTTAAATCAAAACTCTGTTGCACTTTGCACTGCTGTTGCTGAGTACATTACACTTGGACGTTGTGTGGCACAAGTCCTTTGGTTGAAAAAATAGGTATTGGATTTAGGATTACCTGTAGGCACCATCTCAATCTCTTATGACAACACTAGTGCCATATGCATCTCTAAGAATCCTATCCAACATTCAAGGACTAAGCACATTGACATTAGGCATCACTTTATTAGAGATCTTGTGACTAAGGAAGACATTGTTTTATACCATGTGATAACTGAAAATAAACTGGCTGACATCTTTACTAAACCACTGGCCTTCAACACTTTCATCTCTTTAAGGAACAGATTGGGTGTGATTGACATAAATGCATGAACTTGGTCCTTTACTTACTTTCTTTTGCTTTGGATTTATTTCTTTTATTTACTTTTTGTTTTGCTCTTTGTTTTCTTTTCTTCTCTTTGCTTTACTTTCAGTTTTTGTTTGGTTTGTTTTACTTTATTTTTTTCTTGAATTTGTTTTTCAAAATCATCACTGAAATGATATTGTATGCCTTATCCTTACTTTTAAAAATTTGTAGTAAATGTATTACATCTTTTAATCTATTAGATAGTAAAAATATTCTGTTGATTGTGTCTCTTTCTCTAACCTATTTTAGTGGCACAGTTTTCTTTTCTAATCAAAAATCTATTTCAATTTAATGATTGTGTATGAAATTAAGATCTTTTCTAACCTTGCTAAAGCAATTATATCTTATATTTATGATAATTAAAGTCTTTTTATCACATCAAGATTCCTCGTTACTCTTGTTATCGGTTATTGATTATGTTTTGTGGATAGTTCTTCCCTATGTTAGAGAGAGAGCTCCTATTCTCTAATATTTGGAAGATATACTCAAAACTAAGGATTCTTTTTTAAGAGATTGTAAAAGAAAATAGAGCTTGCAAAAATAAAAAATTGGCCAATGATGCCATCAAAAGATGCGTAATGACTCTAAATTGAAAAAAAATATATATCAAAAAGTAAAAGATGCGCAAAGCACCAGTCAATTGACAAGAGGCATAAAATGTTCACACCAAAAGAAAGCTCTCTTCTCCTTTCAAATCTTTTAAAACTTAGAAGATTTCATGTATCAAAGGCTTGATTTAGAGTGTTTTGCGATTGTAACAAATTTACTTTGCTACATTATTCTATAAGATATTTTTTTTCTGAAATCAAGTGATGAGTGGATCTTTTTTTCATATCCAATTAATTTTTTGAGTTAGTTCATTGATTTCCAAAGAAGAATCTACCCTAAAATAAAGTCCGAGATAAGGGTAACCATGATCGGATATTATACTATTTTATGAATTTTTCTTATGTTGATTCATTAGCTTACAAATTTTTTCAAGTCAATCACATGGAATACTACATCATGTTCATGCCTTGGTTAAAAAAAAAAATTTTTACTTTGTTTCTTAGTTTCCTCCTCCTTTTTGAGATGTCAAAAGGGGGAGAGGAGTCCTTTGTATGCTTACACTTTTGATTCCATATTTTACACAACTATTTTTGAAATAATTATCAAAGTGTTTGCCATCATCAAAAAGAGGGAGATTGTTGCAAATTCGGTTTCATGGATTATGTTTTGATGATTAGAAAACACTCTTTCTTCTTTTCGACAACCTTTTATTACTGACATTTTCAGGATTCAAATATCGGACGAAAAATGGAATCAGCTCAAGACTGGGTAGATTAGGGTTGAGTCAGTCTGTAATTTTTTTTCTTTTTCTTGAGTTAATTATAAATGTTTGAAGTGACTGATGCTAAGTAACCCAACACACACAAACTTGAGAGATATAGAATTTCTATTTTTACTCCCATCGTCCTGGACGATATTTATATCGGCCTGGATGATCGAGTTCAAAATTGAAGTTCTAATTAGGATTTCTTAGTTAAGAAAGCTGTAATTAACTGATCATCCTGGATGATACATTTATCAGATAGGACGATATGCTCGAAATAGAAAGAAATAGTCGCCATAATCAATTTATGTATTCTGTATTTTTGGAAATCGGCCTGGACGATCGTGAGATCGGCCTGGACGATATTGCACAATTATGCCTAAATTGATCCGACAATCAAGGAAGAAATTAAGGATGAATTGATACGATCACATCATCCTGGATGATCATGGGATCAGCTGGGACGATATATTCAGAAACCCTTAGTCGCTCCTGGATGATAAATATCGGCTACCATAAATTCATGGCGACATTTTGGCCGATCAGGATCGGACAGCTCGAATTCAGGGCGATGCACTGGACATTTTCCTATGATTTGAACTGATCATCCGAGATGATAGTGAGATCGGCCGGGACGATCAAGCCAATTTTCAATCATCCAGTTCATTTTCAGAGCGGTGTTCTGGCCGATCATCTGTGATTTGAACTGATCGTACAGGACGATAGTATTATTATCCTGGATGATAAAGTTAGCAACTTGCATTTATTGAGCTCCTTTGAAGCTCTTCTATTTAAGAGCTATTGTTCAATGTTTTTGAACATAGTTTGGCGGTTTTCTTGACCTGAGAAAACCTAAAGGAGAGAGGGAGAGGGAGAGAGAGAGAGAGAGAGAGAGAGAGAGAGAGAGAGAGAGGATCTTATGAGGGGGAGCTTGTGAGGGAGTTCATAAGGATTGCTCGAAGCATTGTTCCACTTCTTCTTCCATAGAGTTTCTTTTCCTTGGAAAGGTTGGGAGAGGTAAGCTTCAGCGATCGATCGAGGTTCTCTGCCTGCTTCAGGAGGAAGCAAAAGGAGTGGGGTTCTCTACCTTGTCGGGGGTGGCAAAAAGGATGTGTTTTGTAAGGGCTTCTCCGCCTAACTCTGGGAGCTAAACGAGAGTTACGTTGGGAGTACAATACTCAGAGAGCGCCTCCGGGGAGTGAAGGTAGGTCAAGTTGACCAAACCACTATAAACCCTTGTGTTCTTTCTACTGCTTCCGTACTTTAATTTTCCGCACTTATTTTCTGTGGTGACTTTGGTTTGTGATATTTGTTCTTGGTTTTAAGGAATTTTTTTTTAAATACCAATTCACCGCCCCTCTTGGTTAGCCTCGGGACTAGTTCATGGGGCCTAACATCCCTAACAAACTTTCATTTAATTCCCCATATACCCGTGACTCTCTGTAATGAATTAAAAATATGTTGCTACCGACCTTCTTATTTCCAATTTAACACCCAAATACATAAATTCTTTTACCACCTTGAAACCCATAATTCTTTCAATGATCTTCCTCCTGCTCTTCATATGCTTGCCAAGTAACATTACAAGCTTTCCCAAGTTGATCTTCTCGTCTATCCAGCTACATAATTCCGTCAATGTACCTTTGATTTCTTTAACTTCTTTGACATTTGCATGAGCAAAAATGATAACATCATCTGCATATAAAAGATGACAAACCTTTGGCATATTTTAACCAAGCTTGATACCCAAATCAATATCACTTTTCATAAAATGGTTGGTGAGAAGTTGTGAACATAAAATGAATAAAACTGGTGAAAGAGGACAACCCTGACAAAACCCACTCTCTACATAAATCCAGCTGGACTTCTTACCATTAATGATCATTGAAAATTTTGGATGCTCCACACACTCCATTATCCATTTTAAAATTTTTTGAGGAAACCAAAAGTAATCTAAAACCTTTTCCAGAGTGTTCCAACTCATGCTATCATATGCCTATTCTAAATCCACTTTGAATGATACGAACCCTTTTGGTGATCTAGATTTCCTAAATTTCTTGATTTCTTCTTGTGCTATTAGAATATGATCACTCAAGGATTTTCCATTGATGAACGCAGCCTACTCCACCGAAATAAAATTTTGAATCACCATTTTTATTCTGTTTAATAGAATTCTTACTATCACTTTATATATAGACCTACACAAGCTAATTGGTCTATATTGGCTCGGTACTGAAGGATCCTAAATCTTCAGAATAAGCACTAGGAGGGTCTCCTTCCAGTCATCCATCTTTCTACCCGAAGTGAAGAAATAGTTTACTGCATTCCAGTAATCTAACTTTATTATATTCCAAAAATATTTCATAAATGAATATGAAATTCCATCATTCCCTGGAGATATACTATTAGCTATTTGCAAGACCACCAACTCCAATTCATCCATAGTTAGTTCTTTAATTAAGCATTCCCTATCCTTCTCTTAAATAGAATTGTTAGGATCTGGCCAACCATTAAGATCACCTACCCTTCTATTCCATTTCCCATTGAAGAACTCTAAGAAATTTTGGAAATCTTATTTTGATCCTCAGTAACAGTTCCAGCATAATCCTTCATTTTGTAAATAAAATTTGCATTCCATCTAGCTGATGTAAAAGAATGAAAGAAATTAGAGTTAGTGCTACCTCCTTCATCCACCTGATCTTTGCTCTCTATTTCCACCATGTGTTAAGCCGGGCCAAAACAGTGTTCAGCTCGCCAATATACGAATGAAACTCTAGGATTTCATCTTATAACTGCCATCCAAGATTTTCTTCTTTATATTGCTACTCCATAATCCTTGATTTTAGAATGTCTTTTTGCTGATCAAACTCCCTGAATTTAGCTTTGCTCTAGTGAAACAGGGCTTTTAAGGATCTTCGGAACTTGATGTTTAGTGTTTCAGCAAAACTCCCCCTATTACTCTTCCTCCACACAGCTTTAACCACACCAGTAGCAACTGGATACGAAGCCCACACTTCCTCATACCTTATGATCTTATCTAATGAAAAGTTCCATTCCAAAAAATCAAGTAGTATTGGACAATGAACCGATGCCACCCTTGATAAATGTCTCATGACCAACAGGTTGGCCTTCAATACAATTGGATTAATGAAACATTGATCCAACCTCTCCAAAATTCTTTCATTACTATTGCAAACCTATTTTCATGTCTTATGTTTTGATGATTGACAAATACTATTTCTCTTGGACTGCTTGTTGCTTCTAAATTTTCAGGAATCGAAGATCAGATGATCAAGAAGAAGCCAGTTCACGATTGTGTAGGTTTAGGGTTGAGTCAGTCTGTACTTTTATTTTTCACTTTTTGAGTCTCTTGTAATGGTCAAAGAGACTGATGCTAAGTAACCATACATACACACACTTGAGAGACTTAGAATTTTTATTTTTACTCATATCGTC
>NW_021319298.1:71133-87006 GCF_001605985.2 Dendrobium catenatum | reverse complement strand
GAGTTTCTCATCCGTGGAAGGGTCGGTAGAGGTAAGGAGTTAGCTTTTGGTTGTGTTTCTCTGCCAGCTTCAGGTGGAAGCAAAAGGAGATAGGTTCTCTGCCTTGCCAGGGTGGCAAAAAGGAGGTTCTTGTGTGGGCTTCTCTACCTAGCCGTGGGGGCTAAAGGAGAGTCACGTTTTGTAGTGCAATACTTGGAGGGTGCCTCCAAGGAGTGGACTTAGGTCGAGTTGACCGAACCACTATAAATTTCTTTGTTCTTATTTTTTCCTTCCGCACTTTTAATTCCGCATTTATTTTTGTGGTGTGATTTTGGTTTATACAATTTTTATTCTTTGTGAAAAAAAAAATTAAAATACCAATTCACCCACCCTCTTGGTTAGCTTGGGCCAGTTCTATAGGGCTTAACATCCCTAACGAACTTTCAATTACCATCTTTGTTATTGCACCATGTAAATCTCGGTCCAATAACATTCACTTCATGAAGATCATTTTTAGTTAAGAACAACCTCATCTCCTTTGAGCCTTGAGAGAAACAAAATGGTCTTTCTCCTCTCTTATCTTCTTTAGACAAAATATAATTAAAGTAGACATATGAGTTTTCTAAAGTCAAAAGGAATGTTATCAAACTATGGTGGTCTAGTGATCGATTATTCTTCAGGAGTGTTACAATTTCCAAACCTAGCCATGATTATTTTCAAAAAGTTATCTAAATCATAATATTTAAAAATAGGCTCTGATACCACTTAAAAGTTTTATTAAGTTCTTAGACCTAATAGAACTTTCTCAAGGCTAACTAAGAGTGGGGGTGGGGTGAATTGGTAATTTAAAAATTCTCTTAAAAATTTAGAAAACCAATTTAATATATTTGACATAATGATATATTTTCTCATAATATTTTTCAACCACAATAAACTAAAATGCAGAAAAATAAAAAATAATAAAAACTAAAAAATAGAAGAACACAAAATTTTATAATGATTTAGTTCAACTAGATCTACGTCCAATCCCTGAAGACTCCTTTAGATATTGTACTATAATAAAGTGCCTCTCCTTTTGCTACCTCATCAAGGTAGAGAAGCCCTTATAACAACCACTCTTTCATGAACTCAGTGTGGTAGAGTACCGACATCCTTTCTCACCCTCCTAATGATGGTAGAGTACTAATATCCTTTCTGACCCTCCTGGTGATAGCAGAGTAACAATATCCTTTTTCATCCTTTTAGTGAAGGTAGAATATTATGATATTCTTTGAAAGTCTTCTCTCAAAATACTTCTAAAAAATAAGGACAAACTTGAAGAAAAAATAAAAGATCCTTACCTTTGGGTGACCTTGTGAATCCCCTCATAAATTCTTCTCATAAGATCTCCCAATCTTCACTCCTAAAACACTCTCCCAAACATTCTCCTTTTCTACTTTCCAAAGAAATTTGCAGCAATAACTATAAAAGATTTAGGTGGCAATTTTTAGGACCTTTATATATAAAAGGTAAGAAAAACCATCCAGATAACTAAAAATTTCAAGTTAAACATATTCAGATCATACACTACCATTGTACTTTGTACATACAAATATTTTAAAAATCCATGTATAATCCTATATGAACCTGATTTTGTACTCTATTAGTTATATGGATGAACTAACATCATATAGTATGAATAGTTCAAAACTAAACAAATTCTTTTGGTATGATTCTGTATGAACCCATTTCATATAATGTGAATCATATGTATAAACCACATATCCTATAGTACAAATAATTTAAACAAATCATGCTTTATTTGACATTAACATAGACAACCCCATTTCATACTTTGGGAGTCATCTGTATGAACTAAAAATTGCATAGTTCAATTAGTTAAAAATCTTAAGAGATCATTTGGGATCAATTAGTACCCAACCATTTCATACTCTGGGAGTCATTTATATAAATCCCACTTTAGACAGTACGATCAGTTCAAAAATGGTGAGTTTGTTCGGGATAAACTTGTTGTAAATCTGATTTCAGGGAATATAATTTTGATGATAACAAACATTTCTATTTTTTTATGACTGCCTTACCTACTAACATTTCAGGTCCACAAGATCAAATTGCAAATCGAACCAGATCAAGAATAGGTAGATTAGGATTGAGTTAGCTTATAATATAGGTCAAGTATCTTTTACCTTATCTTGAGTCTATTGTAACAATGTAGGTCCTGAAGCGAAGTAATCCTGTATACACATACTTAGGGGAAATTTTTTTACTATTTTAGAGTTTTCTATTTTTGATCATATCATTTAGAATGATCCTAAATCATCCTAGACGATAAGTTCAAAATAGAAACCCTATTTAGAGCATCCTGATTAAGGCAATCATAATTAAGCGAATTATCCTAGGTGATATTAGCAATGTCCGACATAATAGGATAAAGTCAGAAAGAATCAGTCGCCACAACCTTTTAGGCATGTTTTATTTTTAGACATCATCCAAGACATCATCTTAGATGATGCACTACAATTATGTCTACATTATTTTAGTAATTAAGGAAAGAAATTAAGGTTTCATTGCTTGGTCATATTATCCTGGATTATCGCAGGATCTTCCGAGATGATCAGTTATCAAACCTTAATTCGTCCTGGATGATCCATAATCAGCTTAGCTCTCCATCCAAGGTGATGTTCTGGCCAATATGTGATGTTTTATAGTAATTATCCTAGATGATCATGAGATTGGCTTGGACGATCAAGTTATCTTTTCATTAGAGATCCATCCAGGTCATTATGCCTTTTTGTACTAATCAACACAGACGATCACCTGATGATCAAGTTACTTTTTCATTGCCCAAACATCCATCCAGGGAGATGGTCTGGATGATATTCAATAAATTAAACTAATTGTAAAGGACAATATACTATTATCTTGGATGATCTGAATAAAGCAACCTTCTAATTATTTAGACTCTCCTAATTGTCTTGGCTGATTGAGATAAATTTGAAATGATCATACGGGAAGATCGGTCGATCGTCCTAGATGATATTTGATGATTAGTTACAAATTAGGTTAAATTTGGAGCCCTTATTTAAAAAATCTCTTATTTTCTCAAGAGGATCTTTTGCTACTGTCCTGACCTAAGAGGGGCAAGAGGAGAGGGAGAGTAGGGAGATAGAGAGAGTATCTTGTGAGGGGGCGTTTGTGAGGAGTTTTAAAAAGGTTCCTCGAAGCAATGATCTGAGTCATCTTCTCTGATCTTCATCTCTAGTTCCTTGTAGGTTAAAGAGAGGTCTACTTCAACAACGGATCGAGGTTCTCTACCTACTTTAGGAGGAAGCAAAAGGTGTTGGGTTCTCTGCCTTCTTCAGGAGGAAGTAAAATGAGTTGGGTTCTCTACCTTATTCAGGAGGAAGCAAAAGGAGTTAGGTTCTCTTCCTTATCGGGGTCGGTGGAAAGGAGTTTTTGTACGAGCTTCTCTACCTTGATGTGGGGGAAAAAGTAGAGATACTAAGTTTAGTGCAATACTGGAGGAGAGGCTCTGGGGAGTGGACGTAGGTCAAGTTGACCAAATAACTATAAAATCTAGTGTGTTCTTTCTTATTATCTTTTCACATTAAATTTTTACACTTTAATTTTTGTGTTGATTGTTTGGTTGTGTTTGTGATTTTGTTTGGAGAAATCTTTAAAATCTAATTCACCCCCCTCTTAATTAGCCTTAGGACTAATTCATAAGGGCTTAATATCCCTGACAATCTTTAAAGTGGTATTAGAGCGGGATTCATAAAAATGAGTTTTTAAAAACTTTAGATTTTCAATCGATGGATAACTTTATTAATCATAATACTACGGAAGGGTATTCTATTACTCAACCATCTTTAATTGATAATATACATTTTGATTTTTGATAAACTTGCATGTCTACATTTTTATAAATGATTGAGCATCGCATGTGGATGCTTATTAAGGATGGTTATTCACCTCCGTCACGTGAATTTAATGGCATTAAAATTGAACCTCCTTTTATTGAATGGATTTTTGATGATAGGGATTTAGTGCAACTGAATGCTAAATGATTAAACTATTTTTTTGTGATTTGAAATCAAAAGAATACATGCATATTTCAACTTGTTCTATTGGTAAAGGAATTTGGGATAGATTGTGTATTACTTATGAGGGAACAAATGAAGTTAAGCAATCGAGGTTGAATATTTTATTGAATGACTATGAACTTTTTTGCATGAAACCTACTGAATCAATTTCTGATATGTATACTCGTTTTACTAAAATTTTCATCTAATTGCATGCCTTAGGAAGAGAGCTCACTAACTATGAAAGAGTAAATAAAAATTTGAGATGCATGCCTTCCTGTTTTGATGCGAGGATTACTATAATTATTTAATCCAAAGATTTGAATACTTATTATAATGATAACTTACTTGGGTCACTCATTGCTGACATGCAAGGAGTGAAATAAAGACAACTTGATGCATATGAGCGAAAGAAGGAGAAATTTGTGGTGCTGAAAGCTAACGATATGGACACTGATTCTTCCGTGTCTGAAAGTGATGAATTTGCTTTAATCACTAGGCTGTTCAAAATCTTTCGAAGGAAGAATCACCAGCACCATCAAAAATGGAACAAATGTAAGGGTAATAAAAATAATAAAAGTTCTCCTGATGTTGTTCCTTTTGAATGTAGGAAACCTAGATAAGTCAAATTTGATTGTCCTACACTTAAGGATCACTCACGCAAGGAGAAGGGTGAGGAGAAGCCTAAATTCAGGTAAGATAAGTAGCAATTCTAAAAGGCATTCTGGGTAGAGTTTGTATTTAACTCCTCTAAGACTAAAGCTAAGGAGGAGACAACAAACTTGTGCTTGATGGCTGGTGATCATCTTGGTCAGTCTGACCAAGAAGAGGTATGTGTACTAAGCTATAAACACTTGAAGTTTGTAAGAAAATTTATACATCACATAAGAAACTTAAGAAATCGCATGCTAGTTTGAAATTGGAGTTCTTAAATTTACAAAAAGAGCATGAAGTTTTATGTAAAAATCATGCCTAAATTGATAACAATCACATATATTTATTTAATGAGTTTGATGAGTTTGATGAGTTAAATAAAAAGTATTCTAAGTTTGTCATTGAGCATGATTCATTGAAAGCATCCTACACCTCACTTGAGATTGATTTTAAAATATATATTAATAAATTTGAGTATAGGGGGCACTATTTAAGAGTTGATAATGCCATTTTAGAAAGTGCTAACTCGAGGTTTAAAGATGAATTAAAATCACTTGAGGAAAATAAGACTACACACACATCTGATCCAAAAGTTTTTAAACCTAGGAAGATGCACTATAACCCGAATAGATTAGGAAACCCTTTTCCTTGTGTTAGATGTTTTTCATGTGCCATTCTTGGACACATTTCACACAGTTGCATTGTTCACCGTAGCAAATATTGGGTGTGGAGACCCAAATTATATGATTCACAGCATAACACGCATGCATCTCTTTCTTCTATTCATAAGAAGGGACCCAAACTTCTTTAGGTTCCTAAATCTGACGTTTGATTATCTTGTAGGGGTGCTCTCACAAAAGGCTTTGTGAGAGCATGTGGTACCTAGACAGCGGAGGCTCATGACACATAATTGCATAAACTTGTTGCTTAAAAAATTTTGATTTGTATGCTTTTTGATCCATTGCTCGTTGTTATTTCTATTCTTTTTTTTTTTTACCATATGAATTTGATTATATTTTATGGTCTATTCTTCCTTATATTAGAGAGTGAGTTTTTCTTCTATAATATCTAGAAGATATACTCACAATTGAAACTATTTAAGAGTTTCAAAAGGGAACTCGCTTGCAAAAATATCAAGGGCATAAAATGAACCCCAAAGAAAAAAAAAATGAAAAGATGCGCAATGAATGCCAAAAAAATTAAAAGATACACAAAGTGTATCAAAAATCAAAAGATGCATCAAGTGCGCCAATCAATTGAGAAGAGGCAAAAAATGAGCCCACAAAAGGCAAACTTTCTTCTCTTTCAAACCTTTAAATCTTAGAAGAATTCATGTGTCACCTGATATTTTCAAAGGCTTGATTTTGAATTTCATGATTGTGATAAGTTACTTTGGTATATTATTCTATAAGTTATTTTTCTGTAATCAAGTTTTTAATGTATCTCTTTATCTAATCCAATTAATTTTTCTGAGTGTGGTCTTTTATTTTCAAAAGATGATTTGTTCTGATAGAAGTCCAAGCTTGGGCTAACAGGAATGGCTATTCTACCATTTTTCAGATTTTGACGATGTTAACTCATTGTTCTTACAAATTTTTAAATTTAATCATATGGAGAATTTATGATATTCGTGTTTTGATTAAAAAAAATTATTTTCATTCTTTTTGTGTTTTTATTGTGTTTTTTATATTTTATTTTAATCTTTTACTATTAGTTTTTGTGTTTTTTGGGTCTTCTCTGTTCATCTCTATCCATCTTTAGATTTTTAATTTTTGGTCATATCATCTTGGATGGTACATTGAATCTAATCTTAAAATTTTATCTGATGGCTAATATGACTTCTCTATTTATGATCGTCCTAGATGATCCATTATCATCCTGGATGATCTAATCATCTTCAACTTTAAATATTCATCATCTTCCCTCCAAACTTCAATATCCTGCCCCTCCAAACTTTCAACCTGCCTTCTGCTCCAATAACTCTTTTCATGTTCTTCACGGTACTCGTCCCCACCTGGAGCACGAGGAAGTTGAGGGAGCAGAGGAGGAGGCGGCTCCAGTATTTATTCATGTACCTTCTTCACTCTATCAGCAGTCTCAGCTGGACCAACTAATGGAGCAGTTCGACCAGTGGGAGGCATGGTTTGAGTCCTATGTTTCTGTAGAGGAGCAACAACATGTAGAGAATGTTGCTTGATTTGACTCTTATGTGGCTCAAGAGTAGCGCCACCATGACAAGGATATGGCTTGGTTTGTGAAGTAGTTTTCTACTTTTTCTTGCTTTTTTCAGTCGCCACCACCTCCTTCGGATGATCACTACAATTATGCCTAAATTAGTTTGATAAATAAGGAAAGACATTAAGGTTTGATTGCTTGATCATATCATCTTAGACAATCATAGGATCGTTCAGGACGATCAGTTAACAAACCTTAGTTCTTCCTGGACGATCAAGTTAGTTTTCATAGTCTAGACATCCATCCAGAGTGATGGTCTAGATGATATTCAATGAATTGAATTAATCGTATAGGATGATATACTATCATCCTAGATGATCTTAATAAAGGAACCTTCTAATCATCTAGACTCTCCTAAATCATCTTGACAGTTTGAGCTAAATTTGAACTGATCGTACAGGATGATCGTGTTGATACTTGATCAATATGAATTAGGTTGTTAAACCTAAGCTTATGTTCCAGTGGCTAACAAAGAGGGGGGTGAATTGGTAATTAAAAATTTTTATCCCTCTTCAAAATTTAGAACCGATAAAATTAACTTTAGTGAATTTTATAGAAAATGTTTTTCAACCACAAGTTAGAAATAGTAAAACAAAAATAAAAAATAACAGAAAAATAAAAGACACGAGATTTATAATGGTTCGGTCAAAAACAGCCTACATCCACTCCCCGGAGGCACCCTCCGACTATTGCACAAATACCACTAGTGACTCTCCTTTTGCACCCACAATAAGGCAGAGAAGCCTTTACAAAACTCTCTTCCACTACTACCCGGTACGGTAGAGAACCATCATCCTTTTACACTCTTCCAAGTGTTGGCAGAGAACCGTTCGTCCTTTCACACTCTCCCGGTGTAGGTAGAGAACCCTTCGTCCTTTTATACTCTCCTAGTGTGGGCAGGGAACCTTTCATCTGTTCACACTATCCTAGTGTGGGCAGAGAACCCTTCGGCTGTTCACACTCTACAAGTGTAGATAGTGAACCGGATCTCCTTGATAGATCTTCTTCACAAGAAATCTAGAAGGAAGAGAGAAAAGAGTGAGGTAATCAAAAACCAAAAGTAGAGACTCTTTCCTTTGAGTACTAAGTGAAACCTTCACGTTCCAGTAGTAAGAATTCTCCTTCAAACACTCTCTCACACTATCTCCATCACTCTCCTTTTAATTGGCATGAAGATCAGTAGGCAAAAAGAATAACTGGCAGTTTATATTGGACTTTATATAGGAAAAACACAAAAAATCATCCAAAAACTACTAAACTTCAAGTCTATCAGCAGTGGATCATCCCGTATGATCGTGGATCATACCGGATGATTTTACTTAATACAGTTGGAAATGAACCCAATGTATATTGGTACGAACTGACTTCATACACATTAATCATCTCGTACGAACAAGGTTCGTCTGGTATGAATGGTAATACCATAGGTTGGTTCCAAAATCTGCAGGAAGTCGCCAAATTTTCAAGAGTCGGTTTGCTTCATCCTGGGATGAATATGAGTTCATCTGGATGAAATTTTTATAGAGGATATTTCATCCTGATATGAATTAGAGTTCGTCTAGACGAAAATTTTCCAGAGAGTATTTCGTCCTAGCACGAATATGGATTTCATCTGAACTAAAATTTTCTAGAGGACATTTTGTCCTGGGACGAATTGAAGTTCGTCTGGACGAAAATTTTCCAGAGAGCATTTCGTCATGTCACGAATATGAATTACGTCTGTACAAAAATTTTCTAGAGCCCTTTCTTACTGGGATAAATAGAAAATTTGTCCAGGACGATCGGGACTTAAAAAAAATTTTTACACTTCATGTTCGTTCCATTGCTCTTCAGATGAGATAACTGACTTGATCGTCCCATACGAACTGTGTTTATTCCATACGATCAGTATAATTTTTTTTAAAGATCTCCTTAAGTGTATTTGTGTTTACATAATTACAATCACTCCCTCTCAAACTCAATGCAAAGAAAAATACAAGCTTCAATTTACAAACTATCTTATGCTAAATTATATTTGAAGTTGTCATTAGTCTGGAGTTCGAATTTCCCGAAATGTTAGTCCACACAAGAGCAAAAAGAAATCTTCCAAAAAGTGTTAGGAGATAACAAAACTTAAAATAATAATATTTGGAATCATTAAAACTATACAAGTTGCAAGAATATAAAACATGCAAATAGTAACTCTCTTAACAATCTTCTCCTATTTGATGATGGAAAAACAATTATTGTTTGTATAATTTTCAAATTTTAAGAATATCCTAAACTCCCCCTAAATTGATGAACATTTAAAACTAAGTAGGCTTTGCATAATTTTATCTCTCCCTTCTTCTTTTTTTAATTTTCAAATTTTAAAATGCAACAAAAACAATACTACGAAACAAAAATACGATACGAACAAGGATAAAAAAAGATATGAGTTACAAAAAGATACGAAAAAATAATATTTTATCCCCCTTTTTGACAACAGCAAAAACAGAAGAGAAAAAGACTAGAAATATAAGCAGTCATTTGATAATCGTTTGATAATTGATCCTTGAAAGTGATTGAAATAAATTTTGCAAATAAAATCAAAACATTAGGCAAATCATAGTAATTCATAGAATTTAAGAAGAGAAATAACATTGATAATAAAAAGTATATATCGAAAATTAGAGTCGATTTAGACACTAAGATAGAGAAAATCATTGCAAAAAGAATGAATTGAAAATGTATATTTCAAATTTCAATATGGAATATAAATGTACCGAAGATCAATTTGAATTAAGAAAATAAAAGATTATGGAAAGAATTAACTACCACATGTGGTGCTTTGCGCATCTTTTTCAAATTTTTGGCACATTTTTGTGCATCTTTTCACTTGTGGGCTTATTTTGTGCATCTTTTTCAAATTGTGAACCTTTGCACATTCCTTTTGATTTTTTGTACATTTGTACATTTTTCAAGAGTAATCGTATTCTTTCCAAGATCAATAATAAAAAATTTCAAATTTTTCTATTGATAAGTGAAATACAAAATAAGAAAACATCATAGTTGTAATAATAATATTAGACATTAATGTAGTCGAAAAGAGACATAAAATTGACAATCTTAATTACGTCAAGTTATGAGCAAAACTTAAATTTAGAAAAATTAGATTTTCTAATGAATTTAATTTTAACTTGCATTTCAAAGTATAGCACTCTTGAGATCAAAAATATAAAGATTGTCATATGGGCTAACACATATTTCAAAAATAAGATTAAATTCAAAACATGATAACTTATATTGATATCAAAATAAAGGATATTACAATCTCAGCAAATGATATCAATACGACATAAGATTCAAAAACAAAAATATCTAATGAAAAGAAAATACATCACATTTTCCTAAATCACAAAACAAACACATCAAGTAAGGAAAATACATAATCAAGTACATGAAATCATTCTGATGGTCCCTGATTTGGAGGAGGAGGAGGTGCAGCACCGAAGAAGTTGAAATAGCTACTCATCATAAGCATATTGGAATTTAAATCGTTTATTTGTTCTCGCATAAATCCCATATCTTGAGTGTACTGTAAATCCTGCTGCTGCATATGAGCTTCAATTTGATCAAAGTGAGTCTCTAAACGGTTAAATCTTCGAACCAAATCCTGATAATTTGGTTCATTAGCAGGTGCAAGTGCAGCTTCATGTTCTTCTTCTATATCACTAATGACATGTGTTTTACTTGGTTCATCTTTATAGGAGATTGCTCTAAATGATCCATCGTTGTAGTAGAGCGGTTCTTCAAAATCTTGATCAGGATGAACAAAATTGTATTTCTTCTCCAGAATATAAGCAACTACATGTCCTAAGGAAATGTTCTTCTATCTTTTATGTTCAACATGACCAATTTTAGAGATTCTAAAAAGATAATCAAGGATTAGTTGGGCTTCATCTATAGGTTGTTTTGTCATAATCAAGTAGGTTACCATAGAAAGAAGAGGAGTAATATTGATTCTATCACCAGCTTTAAGAATTATCGAATTTTTAATAACATGCTCGATGATACGAGCATTACGAACGAGACTGGATAATTTAGGCATGTGCTCGTTAAAAATGATTCCACTAATCACTGTATTAATTTCAGACCATTCAGATGCAGAAGTGGTGGTCAAGGTATGAGCTCTAGTTCCCTTAATTCTAGGTGTTTAAAAAGATTCCTAGGTCATCCTTGGTGATTTTAACTTTTTTCTTAAAGACATAGGAACGGATTACAGAATAGTCGGTGTTAAAACACATGTTTGTCAGGAAATAGTGAAAGATTTCTTTATTGTAGAGACAAACTAATGTGAGGATGAAACCAAACTGAGTTGAAGAAAACAATTTCATTACCTGAAAGGTCAGTTGATCCTAGATAAGAATTCTAGAGGGGGTGATCTTAGCGGACACGAATCTGGGAAAAGACTCTTCATTGACTTTGGAAAGAAAGGTATCGGAAGAGTTTCTCGGTGGTCCCTTGACTAGAGTCTTTTGTCGCTTGCTTGAACTCGCCATTGAAAAGGATCTAAAGGACAAAAGGTTTTGAAAGTGATGTGTGAGTGATGACTATTGAGCTAAAAAACCGACCAATTTATTAAAAAATGACTATTTGTACAAACGAAATTTATGTTCGTCCCATATGAAAATAAATTTATATGAACGAATGAATGAGTCAAAAATAAAATGGCTTTTAGTATTCACACAACTTATGAAGTGTCCTTTCGTACAGACTTTTGACCAAATGATCATATAGACGAACATGTGTTCGTCCTGGACGATCATAACTTATGATCATTTTAATGGCAGTTGAAACCGTCCCCTCTATCGAATAGACATGTGTTCGTCCGGACGAGCCAAAGGTTCATACGTACGAAATATAACATTAAAGACTACCTTATACATTTAACTGTCATTTAATCATCCCGTCGTTTGAACAATTTCTTCCTGGACGATCGTGACGATCGTACAGATGAAGTGAAATTTAAAAACTGAAAAACTGCACGCAAACGGTTCAAAATCAAACAGTTTGACACACTGCACAATTCGTCCCGTATGAAAACATTTCCTCCCAGACGATTGTCACTTAAATTTTTTCTTAAAACATGCACTCAAAAAACTAAAACACAAACACAACAAAAATGCATAAAATCACAAAAACAAAAACTCAAATACAGAAAATCACAAACATGAGTTAAAAAAAAATCATAAAAACACACAAATACATTAACTAGAAAACATATATCAATGTTGCAAAAAATATTTTTGATTAAGCATTGAAATCAATTACTCCAATCCTTGTTCTCAATGCACTGAAAATATCAAAGGTTAAAGGTTTTGTAAAAATGTCTTCAAGTTGATTTTCAATAGAAACTTGAGTAAGTTCAATTTCTCCTTTGGATACATAATCCCTTATGAAATGATGTCTTATATCTATATGTTTGGTTCTTAAATGTTGAATATGATTTTTAGAAATACAAATAGCACTAGTGTTATCATAATTAATTGGAATAGTGTCTATAGTTAACCCTAAATTAATCAACTGTTGTTTCAACCAATATACTTGTGCCACACAACTTCCTAATGCAATGTATTCAGCTTCTGCAGTAGATAGGGCTACTGAGTTTTATTTTCTACTGGACCAAGAGACTAAAGAATTTCCAATAAACTGACATGTTCCAGAAGTGCTCTTTCTATCCACCCTATCACCTACAAAGTCAGAATCTGAATAACCAATTATTTCAAATGAAGAGCTAAACTTAGGATACCAAATTCCTAAGTTCTGAGTTCCTAACAATTATCTTAAAATCCTTTTTATTGCTGTCAAATGTGATTCTTTTGGATCTGATTGAAATCTAGCTTACAAATAAACACTAAACATGATATCGGGCCAGCTAGCTGTCAAGTAAAGTAAAGATCCAATTATTCCTCTAGATTTCTTTTGATCAAAAGATTTTCCCTTAGGGTCCTTATCCAACTAAACTAAGGAACTCATAGGTGTACTAATAGGTTTAGCATTATCTATTTCATACTTTTTGAGGATGTCCTTAACATACTTTGACTGACTAAGAAATGTACCTTCCTCAATTTGCATAATGCTAAATCCTAGAATGTAACTTAAAATCTCTCATTAGACTCATCTCAAATTTACTACTCATTGTTTTAGAAAAATTATCACAAAGATTTTTATTCGAAGATCCATAGATGATGTCATCCACATAAATTTGTACAATGAGTATATCCTTTGTAAATCTCTTCAAAAAAAGAGTTATATCCACACTTCTATTTTCAAATGATCTTTAAAGTAGGAAGGTGCTCAACCTCTCATACCACATCCTAGGTGACTGTTTCAATCCATATAATACCTTTTTTAATTTGAAAATATGATTTAGGTATTTAGAATTTTTAAAACCTGGAGATTGCTCTACAAAAATAACTTCTTGAATTACCCCATTTAAAAAGGTATTTTTTACATCCATTTGATACAATTTAAATCCTCTAAAACAAGAAAAGGCTAGCAAAACTCTAATTGCTTCAAGTCTAGCTATAGGGGCAAAAGTCTCCTCAAAATCAATCCCTTCAATCTGATTATACCCTTTAACAACTAATCTATCCTTATTTCTAATGACTACTCCTGAGTCATTCATTTTATTTTTGAATACCCACTTAGTTCCAACTACACTTTTATCCTTTGGCCATTTAGTTAATTCCCAAACTTTATTTCTTACAAATTGATTAAACTCTTCTTGCATGGACAAAATCCAAAATTCATTCGAAAGTGCTTGATCAATATTAGTGGGTTCTATTATTGAATTGAAGCTAAATGGTTGACTTCTTTATTTAATCCACGCCTAGTCCTTACACCCTCACTAGATTCACTAATTATCAACTCCTTTGGGTGATTTTTAGAAAATATCAAATCTGTAGGCAAAAGGTTTTCTATCACCAAATTTTCTTCCACATTTTCTTCCAAATTTATTTTATCAATCTTTTGGAAGTTATCATCAATCTCATCTTCTACAATATTTGACTCTTTTAAATTTTTAGATTCATCAAATACAACATGTGTAGTCTTCTCAATTACCAAAGTTCTTCTATTAAATACTCTATAAGATTTTCCAACACTTGAGTATCCAATGAAAATTCCTTCATCTGATTTTAGATCAAATTTTTCTAAGACAGATTTTTCATTGTTATGTATAAACACCTTGCAACCAAAAACATACAAATGAGACAAATTAGGTGTTCTTCCATTTAGCAACTCATAGGGTATTTTATTTAATTTAGATCTCACATTTACCCTATTCAGAACATAACATGCAGTGTTAACCACCTCAGGCCAAAAGTATTTAGGAAGTGAGTATTCTGCCAACATTGCTCGGGCGGCTTCTATTAATGTTCTATTTTTCCTTTCGACTATCCATTCTATTGAGGGGTTCTAGGTGCAGAAAAATTATGATCAATTCCTTTTTCCTTACAAAAATCCTCAAATCATTCATCTTCAAATTCTCCTCCATGATCACTTTGTATGGTCATGATTTCACACCCAAGTTTTCTTTAAATCCAAGTCAAAAAATTTATAAATTACTCAAATAATTCACTTTTATGAAATAGAAATCTAATCCATGTGAATCTTGAGTAATCATCAACAATCACAAATCCGTATACCTTATCTCCTAGACTTATATTTCCAACTAGTCCAAAAAGATCCATATGAAAAATCTCCAATGGTTTACTAGTTCTAAGATCCTTATTGGATTGAAAAGAGGACTTCACTTGCTTTCCTAATTGACATGCATAACAAAGGTGGTCCTTAGTAAAGTTTAGTTTTGGTATACCTCTCACTATGTTATTTTGGGTAATTCTCCTAAGGTTTTTTATGCTAAAATGACAAAGTCTCCAAAGCCAAAGTCATGACTCATCAGAAATAGTTTTTAAATAAAAAGTAGTAGGAGTTTGAATGCAATTCAAATCTAGCATATAAATATTGTTTACCCTTTTACCATTCAAAATATCATTTCCATTTAGGCTTAAAATGCAGCTAGTAGGAAAAAAATTTACACAATATCTTTTATCACATAGCTAGCTTATACTTAATAAATTATGCTTTAAGCCTTCTACCAATAACACATTTTCAATATAAAAATTCTTTAGATTTCCAGTCATATTTGTCCCAATCACCTTCCTTGTGGTGTTATCTCTAAGAGTAACCTTGCCTCCACTCCAAGCTTCCAGAGATATGAATTGTGCAGTATCTCGAGTCATATACTTTGAACATCCGCTGTTCAGGTACCATATGCTCTCACGAGGTCTTATGTGAGAGCGACCCTGCAAGATTATCAAACATTAGACTTGGGAACCCAAAAAAGTTTGGGTTTTCCTTTTGGCAATTTATAAAGAGATGCATGTATGATATATCTAGGTTTATGCATCTTAGGTTTCCACACCAAATAAGTTTTCTTCTTTAAAGTACAGGTGTGAGCTATGTGTCCAATCAATCCACAATTGTTACATTTGACTTTTGAAAAATGATTCCTAAGTCTACTACTATTCATTTGTCTATTTAGGGATTGCATAAATTTAGGATACAAAATAGGATTAGTGAAATATTCAAGTTTAGGGGGTATCCTATTATCCTCAATAGTTTTTATCGTTAATTTAAAAAATGAATTCATATCTTCCAAAATTTGATTTGTATAACTTGATCTATAAATCTTTCTCTCTGATTCATCCTTAAAATTTTTAAAATCTTTTTCAAGTTCTTCATAGGATGATTTTAAATTTTCATGATTTTTATTCAAGTTATCAAACTCATCAAATAATTTCATATGATTGTCATCAGTTAAAGCACGATCTTTCCTAAGGTCTTCTTGATCCTTTTGTAGTTCTTCAAATTATAAACTTAGACTAGCATGCCTTTT
>NW_021319298.1:69733-70258 GCF_001605985.2 Dendrobium catenatum | reverse complement strand
TCCTGGACGATTTTACTTAAACGATTTGAAATGACCCCATTTGTACATGTGTACGAAATGTCTTCGTACAGCTGATCGTCCCGTACGAACTAGGTTCATCCAGTATGAATGGTTATTACTAGGTCGATTCTAGAAACTGCTAAAAACCGTTCTAAGTCGGTTAATCGTTTGGACGAAAATTTATTCGTCTGGACGAATTTTTACAGAGGCCGAATCGCATGGACGATAATTTAATTTCGTTGGAAAATTTTCTAGAGACTAGATCGTCCTGGACTGATTATTAAATTTCGTCTTTTTCCAGAGGATCAATCGCCATTGACGATAATTTAATTTCATCTGGATGAAAATTTTACAGAGAACCAATCGTCCTGGACGATTGTAAAATTCATCCTGGACGAATAGGACTTAGAAAAATTTTTAAGCAAGTTCCTATTCATTCCATATGCTCAATAGGAGATAACTGTCTGATCGTCCTGTACGAACGGATATCGTCCAGTACGATCAGTATAAATTTTTATGATCTCC
>NW_021319298.1:0-69628 GCF_001605985.2 Dendrobium catenatum | reverse complement strand
AAATTTTACAAATTATCTCATTCTGAAATTGATTTGAAGTCTTCGTAGCCTGGAGTTCATTTTTCCTGAAATGTTAGTACACACAAGAGCAAATACAAATCTTCTAAAATTGTTAGGAGATAACTACACATTTGAACAATAATGTTTGAAATCATCAAAACTACATAAGTTGCAAAAATGTGAAGCATTCAAATAGCAACTATCTTAACACCTTCTTCACAAATTTTTTCTCTTCTACCTTCTTCTTGCTAGGAGTGGCTTTAAGTTTTGGGAAATCTTTCTTAATATATCCAGGTTTCCTGCACTCATAGAAAATCACATCATTTGAAACCTTGACATTTCTAGTGAATTTACCTCTATTCCATTGCTGACGTCTCTTCTATTTCCTCTTTAGAAATCTTTTGAATTGTTTAGTCATCAATGCGATGTCGTCTTCATCTTCAGGTTGTGAGTGTTCACGCTCAGACTCCTCCACTTTCAGTGCTATATTCTTCTCCTTTCATGGTTAACCTGCATCAATCTTTCTTTGGCTAACTCCTTGCTCGTAAACAATTAGTGAACCATGAAGATTGTCAATAGAGTAAATATTTAGATCTTTAGATTATGTAATTATAGTAATTTTAGCATCATAAGCATTAGGAAAACAATGAAGAATCTTATTAACCATTTCAGCATTCGTTAGTTCCCTACCTAATGCATGTAAAGAGGTGACTATTTCTGTGAATCTTGTGTACATATCAGAAATGGATTCATTAGGTTTTATACAAAACAGTTCATAATCATGAAATAAGATATTAGGTCTAGTTTCTTAACCTCATTAGTCCCCTCATATGTTATATAAAGTCTATCCCATATGTCCTTTCCACTCTTGCAACTAAAAACACGTATGTGATCTTCTGATTTAAGTGCACAAAAGAAACTATTCAAGCATTTAGCGTTTAGTTATGCTAAGTCATGTTCTTCTATTATCCAGTCCACAAAAGGTGTTTCAACTCTAACTCCGTCAACTAGTCAAGTTGGTTTTGTATACCTTTTCTGAACTAAGATCCACATACGATAATTAAGTGAATGTAAAAATGTAGACATGCCTGTTTTCTAAAAATCAAAAGAAATATTGTTGAATAATGGAGGTCTAGTTATAGAGTAACCCTCAGGTGTATTTTGGTTTCCAAATGTATCCATCTACGTTAATCAAAAAGTAGTCTAAACTTATGATTTTGAAACACTGCTCTGATACCACTTGTTGATATTTGATCAATATGAATTAGGTTGTTAAACCTAAGCTTATGTCCCTGTGGCTAACTAAGAGGGAGCGTGAATTAGTAATTAAAAAGTTTTATCCCTCTTTAAAATTTAGAACCAAGAAAATTAACTTTAGTGAATTTTATAGAAAACATTTTTCAACAACAAGTTTGAAACAATAAAACAAAAATAAAAAATAGTGGAAAAAAAGACACGAGATTTATAGTGGTTCGGTCAAACACGATCTACATCCACTCCCTGGAGGCACCCTCTGAGTATTGCACTAATACCACTAGTGACTCTTCTTTTGCACCCACAACAAGGCGGAGAAGCCTTTACAATATTCCCTTCCACCACTACCAGGTATGGCAGAGAACCGTCATCCTTTTACACTCTTTCCAGTGTTGGTAGAGAATCGTTCATCCTTTCACACTCTTCTACTGTGGGCAGAGAAGCCTTTGTCCTTTCACACTCTCCTAGTATGGGCAGAGAACCCTTCATCCTTTCACACTCTCCTAGTGTGGGCAA
Source organism: Dendrobium catenatum (assembly GCF_001605985.2). NCBI lineage: Eukaryota > Viridiplantae > Streptophyta > Magnoliopsida > Asparagales > Orchidaceae > Dendrobium > Dendrobium catenatum. The sequence goes on along the minus strand of NW_021319298.1, from coordinate 67,858 downwards.
AGAACCCTTCGGCTGTTCACACTCTCCAAGTGTCAGTAGAGAACTGGATCTCCTTGATAGATCTTCTTCACAAGAATTTAGATGGAAGAGAGAAAAGAGTGAAGTAAACAAAAACCAAAAGTAGAGACTCTTACCTTTGAGTACCAAGAGAAACCTTCACGCTCCAGTAGTAAGAATTCTCCTTCAAACACTCTCTCACACGCTCTCCTTGAATCTCCTTTCAATTGGCACGAAGATCAGTAGGCAAAAAGATTAAGTAGTAGTTTATATTAGACTTTATATAGGAAAGACATAAAAAAATCATCCAAAAACTGCTAAAATTCATGTTTGTCAGCAGTGGATCGTCCCGTACGATCATGGATCATCCCGGACGATATTACTTAATACAATTAGAAATGAATCCAATGTATATTGGTACGAACTGACTTTGTACATGTTAATTGTCTCGTACGAACAAGGTTCTTCTAGTATGATCGGTTACACCATAGGTCAGTTCCAAAATCTGCAGGAAGTTGCCAAATTTTCAAGAGTCAGTTCGCTTTGTCCTAGGACTAATATGAGTTTATCTAGACGAAATTTTTACAGAGGACATTTCATCCTGGGATAAATTGGAGTTCACCTGGATGAAAATTTTTTAGAGAGCATTTCATCCTAGCACGAATATGGATTTCATGTGAACGAAAATTTTCCAGAGGACATTTCGTCCGGGGATGAATTGGAGTTCTTATGGACAAAAATTTTCCATAGAGCATTTTGGCCTGGCACAAATATGAATTTCATCTGAACGAAACTTTTCTATAGCCCTTTCGTATTGGGATGAATAGAAAATTCATTCTGGATGACCAGGACTTAGAAAAATTTTCTACGCTTCCTGTTCGTTCCATTGCTCTTCAAGGGAGATAACGGACTTGATCGTCCCTTACGAACTGTGTTCGTCCCGTACGATCACTACAAATTTTTTCAAAAGATCTCCTTAAGTGTGTGTGTGTGTGTGTGTTTACACAATTACAATCACTTCCTCTCAAATTCAATGCAAAGAAAAATACAAGCTTCAATTTACAAACTATCTTATGCGAAATTTGATTTGAAGTCGTCATTAGTCTGGAGTTCAAATTTCCTGAAATGTTAGTCCACACAAGAGCAAAAAGAAATCTTCCAAAAAGTGTTAGAAGATAATAAAACATAAAATAATAATATTTGGAATCATCAAAACTATACAAGTTGCAAGAATGTAAAACATGCAAATAGCAACTCTCTTAACATATCGGCCGATCGTCCTGAAAGATATTTGATGATTAGTTCCAAAGTAGGGAAAATTTGGAGCCCTTGTTTAAAAGATCTCTTATTTTATCAATAGGAGATCTTTGCTACTATCCTGACCTAAGAGAGCCAAGAGGAGAGGGAGAGCATGGGAGATAGAGAGAGGATCTTGTGAGGGGGAGTTTGTGAGTAATCTGTATGAAAATGTTATCCTATAGAAAGAATAGTATAAAAAAATTTCCCAGGCATGTTCTACTTAACATCATTTTTCAGGAATAGCCATAACAAACCATAAAATACAATTTAAAAATTATACATTACGATTAGTTTTAAAACTTAAGGTTTTGACTCACTCCCGTAGTGTATGTGTGTGTGCATAGTTACCAAGCTATAATATCAATCTCTCAGACTCAACAAAAATAGAAAAATTATAGACTCCAATTACAAGAAACCATAATCTAATCTGTTTTGAAATCTTTGTTAGTCTGGAGTATTATTTCCCTAAAAATTTTAGTACACACAAACAACACAAAGAAAATATATGTAATGTATGTTAGGAGAAAAAATAATCATAACAATAATATTTTGGTATCTTAAAAAATTACATGATATAAAACTTAATCTTGAAATCTAAGTTGCAACAATTTGATCAATAGCCATCAAGTATTTTTAAACCCAAAAACCACTAGTATATTGATCTTTTTTGTTCTAACGTGAAAGAGTAAGGTGTTTCGGCTTCATTATTTTATTATCACTAGTTATTACTAATTCTAGATTTCTTTGCTGAAAGTACTCTATAATGTCCATTCTAGCTTTCACATTATCCTTTCTCTTTCCTTTAACATCCATAATTATATTAAAAATATTGTCAAGAAAGTTCTTCTCGATGTAATTAACATCAAAATTATGACTTATCAAATTAATTCTATAATATTATAATGTCGAGAAAATAATTTTTTTAATCCAATTATGTTGAACACCATATCCTAAAAAGTTACACTCTGATAATGTTAAAAAAATTAAAAATCGATGAAATTCCAAGAAGACTTTATAGTACATCACCACCACTTAATCTGGGTGGAGGTGACCTCTCAACTCTATTTTTAATGAACGCTTCTTTATTTCTCCTAAATAAATTATCTGCATGTAAGAACATATGTTGACATTCAAACCAACTACTTTTTACTCAAGATTTTAGTGCGAAAGAATTAGTATTCTCCATGCAATATGGGAAAGCTAATATTCCTACTATGCACCAGTCATAATATATATCATAAGCAAGAAAATTACTAATGGTCCAAAGTAATGCAGATATAAGGAGAAAATTTTATTTGGTTGAGGTGTTATTTGTGAGGACACCTTCTTCCCATAAGAACTTAATATCATCAATTAATGGTTCCAAAAAATATTAATTTTTGCTTTTAGATTATGTGGTCCAATTATTATAAGTGTTAAGATCATTTACATGTTATTCGTACACATCTCTGGTGGAAGGTTATATAGTGTTAGTACAACTGGCCAACAAGAATATAGTGAAGTTGCTTGGCTGTATGGAGTAAAACCATTAGCGCATAATCCCAATCTTATATTTTGTGGCTTAGTAGCAAACGAAGCATGCATTTGATCAAAATGTTCCATGCTTCAGCATCTGATGGATGAGATAGAGCACATCTATTTGATCTTCTTCAATTATTTGAAAAGCTGTGGATGGATCGACATAAGTATCTCAATGTGGCTTGTACTCGGCATGTGAGGTCCAAATCCAGTATCATCAAAAATATCCCCTATGATATAAATTAACCTATATATCATCGGGCTTAAGGAGTGCTTGATTTTTGTGCTTCAAGCATGGACATCGAAACATTTCATTGGAGTTAGATGAAGGTAGTTGAGATGCAACTTGAATAAATGCTTCAACTCCCTCCATAAATTTATCTCTCAATCCTCTTTGACCTGGTAACAATCTATTATACGTACAATACCACTCTTGGTTTGTGATTATGAAGTTAAATCAAACATTCTTATATACTTATGAAAAGAATTATTAGAAATGATGCATCCTTAAATGTCATTTAAATCTAATAAAGAAATATCATTTCTAATATTTTTTTAGCTAAGTCTTTTTAGGCCTACGTCTACCTTTCCTAATATAAGTCAAATCTAATATCATTAGTTTCCTAACTGGGTCATTGGATGGCTGCCCTTTTTATAGACCAAACCATCTAAGGTGACTTATCTGTCCAAAACTTAACTTAATACTATGCTTTTCTTTTAATGATCAACATTTTGCACCATAAAGCATTATAGGTCTCACCACCATCTGATTCAATTTTTCGTTAAGTTTGAGGGGGACATTTCTATCACACAACAAGCCTAATGCATTCCTCCACTTCAACCATCTAACTTGAATTTTGTTGATAATATCCCCTCTATTTCACCTTTAATATGTTAAATTAGAGATTTAATATATCTAAAATGTGTACTCTTACTAATGACTTGATCGCCCAAAGTCACAATCCCTTCACTAAGTGTATTAATACTAAAATAACACTATAGATTCATATTTTATATATACTTAAGCAAAAACCCTTAAACTCTAAGGTTCACCTCAATAATTAAAGTTTACCTTCTGTTAAATTCCATAGATCTTTGTTTTTAATATTTCAAAAACAACAAAAAATTAGAACTCTTGTTTAGGGTTAATTTTTATTAAGAGAAAAACTTTTACAATTCACCCCCCCTCTTGTCTTTTAGTAATTACACCTTCAACTCCTTTCCTAGTCTTATCAACAAGAATAATATCATCAGCAAAAAGTATAAATTAAGGTACATCCTCTTGTAAATCTCTATAAAGAACATCCATGACAAAAGAAAAATGATATGGGCTTATGTGTTTCTCCAAATAAACCTTTAGATTCAAATGTTGATCTCCACAATTCAAGTTTACCTTCAACTCCATCTCTACTCTTATCAACAAGAAAAATATCACAATAAAAAAAAATAAATAATATCCAAGGTACATCCTCTTACAAATGTCTAATGAGAAAATCCATGACTAAAGAAAAAATTTAGGACATGTATGGAGGTCACCTTTGGCTAGGGTAATAAAATACGAGTTAGGGCATCGAGAGTGAGGGTACGGGTGGCGTTCAGTTGCTGGAGTTCTTTTGAAAAAATGAAGGAATAATTCAATGAGGGCAAGGGTGTAGTCATCTAGAAATAAGAAACCCAAAGAAATGAGGAAGAAGGGTGGGGTCGACCATTTTTATGTCTCTTTCAAATAATTTTTTGGTGTTTTTAACAACCAAAAATATTTCATTTAAAATTGGCAGCTAAACCACAATAAACGTTGTCATGTAAAGAAAATATTGTTGATAATTTTGGCAGTAAATTAAGCGCCAGAACTTTTGGAAACATATTGTTTAACACCGATGGTAGAACTACCGATTAATAATAGAAGTTGGATCACAAGTTTGACAGCCGGTAATTCCAGTCATCAACTAACAACCAAAAATACCTTTGTTATTTAGTGAAATTATTGTAATGATACTTGTATGGCTTAGTCTCTTATGCAATAGCCAAAATTCATCAATGGTTATTTTTAGATAGAAAACATTACTTAATCTATCAATGCAATTGAAATCAATCATATAAACATTGTTGATTTTCATTCCTTCTAAAATATTTTCCCATTTAAAGTTATTAACCATTTGGTTAAATGAAATTTTATATAAAAATCTTTATCACAAAGATGGCTGATGCAAGCTTGAGATAAGTATGAATTAACTATTCAGTTTCTAGAGAGAGAGTCTGAGATTTTAGAGAGAGAAAATTACGTTTTTCAAAATTCTGTTTAGCGGTAACATTCGCCTACGCGAATGAGGGAAGACAATCATCGGTGTTATGCCGGCGATTGTCCCAGAGATGATAAAGAGTCTTTGAAGATAAAAAAAGATAACAACATCAACATCCCGCAAGGTCAGTATAAGGATTTAAATAATAATTCCCTTTCTTCGAACCATGTTTTGGTTGCAGAAAATTTGAACATCCCTGATTCTGGCAATGGAGCATCAGGTCTTAATTTTCTTAATCGATTACAATCTTGTAATTCGATTCATCATGGAGCTTTGGTTATTAAAGAAAATTCTAATCCCATTCCTAAAACAAACTGCTTTGTGGAAGGAAAAGGCAAAGTGATCATTCAGCTGGAGAATTCTGTAACTCCTAAAAAATTAAAATTATTTTCATCTACACTTGATATTAATACATCTTCTTGTGGAATGAAGATCTTTGTTAACCATTTTGTGAACTCAAATGCAATCCCTGGACCTCGTCGCAGCGTGATAATTGCGAGTACACAAGATCGGTTTAACAAAAATCAACATTCTGATTTTTCAAAAAAAATTAATATCAAATGTAGACAAGATAGTCGAGGTAATGCCAAAGCCTTTAACTGCTAATGCTATCAATCCATGGAGCAAAAAGGCATACATTATGTTGGATTTCAAGGAAAAAGAAGTGATGATTTCAGAAGATGGTAGAGTAGTTAAATTAAATTGGGAAACAGAGGAGAAGAATTCTAAAATCCTTTCAAAATCTCTTGTTATAAAAATTTTTGGTAGAGAATTACCTTCAAGCACAGTGGCATGGGAATTAAGTAAACAATGGAGACAATTTGGTCAATTTCACTTTACAACCTTGGGTAAAGGCTGGTACTTATGTTCTTTTTCAACAGAAGATATGATGGATTCAGTACATTCAGGAGGACCATGGTTCGTTAACGAACAAAATATAGGGATGGAGAAATGGACTCCAGAATTTAACTCATCTTCAATGGAAGGTCTTACTTCTCCCATCTGGATCAGAATGCCTCACTTACCATTGCAGTGTTGGGATGAAAAGAATGTGGCATGTATAGCTTCAAGAATTGGTAAACCAATAATGCTAGATGGAAATATGTTCCATTGGGGAAAAAGAGAATTTGCTAGAGTTTGTGTAAGGATCAAACTCGGTCAACAACTACCATTAGGAGTTTGGGTGGATAGCATGGGAGGAAGATTCTTTCAAAAAGTAGAATATGAAAAAATTTCAAACTTTTGCTTTATATGTGGAAGAATAGGCCACATTGAGAAGGATTGCATAAAATTGAATAAAAAAAATAAAGTCTTGGTGAAAGAAGGAGTCAATAGTACCATTAATGCAGACTTATCAGATTCAGAAATTCAGAAAAATTCTACTTATGGGCCATGGACTTTAGTTTCCAAGAAAAAGTTTAAATTTTTCAAGCCCAAGATTAACCTGAAGACCCAAAAATCATTCAAATATGTGGAGAAAAAACCATTTCCAATTACTAAAGAATTGGCTGATATGAATCAAAATTTAGTTGGTTGAGGGAATGATATCCCAGGAAGCCCAAATCCTTCTAATTCTACTCAGAAGTATGATGAAACAATTTTGGATATAAATTATGGGAGGCCAAATAATTCTAATTCCATCCAAATGGAATGTTTAAACATAGAGAAGATAGGTTCTGTGGAACCAGGGATTCTTCCTCTATTGGATCAGAACTTAATGACAGAGAAAAGTTCTTTATTATCAGAACCTATTCTAGGTTCTATTGATCCTTCTAATGGAAAGGGTTGCTTGCGAACTCAGATAGATCCGGTTGGATTATCTGCGAACTTAAGTATTCCCTATCAAAATTCTGATATCAATTCGTAGATTTGTATACCTTTTATAGATGTGAATCCTGCTCTTGAATGTTCCGATAAAAACTTTCTTAAGGTTCCAAATCAGATTGAAATTCATAATTCTGGAGATGCTGAATCAATGTCTATTGTTAACAATGATAATACAGATTTGGTTTCAGAAATAAGGATACCGGATGGTAATCTGGAGGAAGATCAAGAAAATACTAATTCTATTTTTCATAGTAATAAATTTTCCCTGCTGAATGTATTACTTGATGAAGGGAAAGCTGATATTCTTCTTAATAATCAAAAGGTGGAAAATCTAGAAGATTGTGAAATCCTTGAAAAGAAAGATGAATGTCATGGTATAACAGTTAAAGATTCCATTCTTTGTAATAGTGAAGACAAATCTGTATCTGATAATTTCAACTCCAATTCCAAAGGTAGTCTTCATTCCCACAAAATCAAATTAGCCAAGGAAATGAAATTCTTGGGGCCCCTTAGTTCGTCAACTAGAATGACTAGGAACAGCTCTATCAAGACTAAGAGTGGGGGAATCTCCCCATTCAAGTCAAAATGAATTCCATCTGCTTCTGGAATTGGAGGGGGGCTAATAAGAAGGAATCCTCCTTTTATTTGAAAGATTTTATAAAGGAATGGAATATTTTTTTTTGTTGGCATTTTGGAAACAAAATTAACCACTCTTTCTAAAGAAGTCTTTGTACAAAAGATGAGAAAAGATTGGAATTACATTCTTCATCCTTCTAGAGGTAACTCAGGAGGAATCATGGCTATTTGGAACATTAAAATGGCTGATTATTCTTTAATTGAATCAACAGATCAATGTATGATAGGTGAACTGGAAATATTCAACAAAGGAAAATGGAAATTGGCTACAGTCTATGGAAGCAGAGACGTTCTAGGCATAAGAGAATTATGGAGATTTCTAGACAAAGCAGTTGATCAAGAAACACCTTTTTTAATAAGTGGTGACTTCAATTGTATTCTATCACAAGAAGAAAAGAAGGGTGGAAAAAATTCTCTTTCTCGGGAGGACCCATGGAAATGAAATCCTTTATGAATAATAATGACTTACATGATGTAAGTATTATTGGCTCAAAATATACATGGTGTAATAACCAAAATGGTAGTGCAAGGATTCTAGAGAGACTTGACAGATGCATTCTTAATTCCAAAGCTCTAAATCTGTGCAAGCAAGCTTCAATAAGACATCTTAACAGAATTGCTTCAGACCATTGTCCCATAGTTTTGAAGCTTTTTGAACTTCCTCCTTCTGGCAGCAGAATTCAAAATATATGGATTTATTATAAAGCAATGGCAACTATTGTCAAAAATTCATGGGTAAAACCGGTGAAGGGTAATGATATGGAAACTTTAAAGAAGAGGCTTAATAGAGTTTTAAAAGCTTTATTTTTTTGGAGCAAAGCCAAACATCAAAAGCTTGAAGATCTTAAGAAGATTCTGAAGAAGGAAATAGAAGATTTGCAAACCGAGGAGGCTTCAGAACAAAACTTTCCTATCAGCAAAGGTATGATACTTAGAAACAAAATTTCTGAGTTTAACTCTACTCTTGCTAGGCTTAACACGGTGGAAACAAAGGGATAAATCTAAATGGTTGAAAGAAGGTGATTTAAAATCTTCATTCTTTCATGCTTTTGCTAATGGGAGGAGGAATAACAACTTTATAAGACAACTAAAAAATGAAGAAGGAGACTTGTTTGAAGATCCTTTCAAAATTAGAGAATGTTTTACTCGGTTTTTTAAAGAAAAATGAAAACAAAGGGATTGCTTATTAATAAATTGGCCAGAATTCGATATCTGTCTTAACTAGGAAGATCGTATTTTATTGGATTCTAACTTCTCTCAAGAGGAACTAGAGGTGGTTATTAAAGAGCTAGGAAGTAACATTGCACCAGGCATGGATGGGATCACCTATTCTTTCTTTAAAGCTTATTGGGACATTATCAAAATTGAAGTTTGGAATGCAATTCTTCTTTTCTTTTAAACTTGTAAAATGTCTTCTTCTTGGAAGGAAACTTTGGTAATTCTCATCCCTAAAAATAACAATCCTATTTCTCCTTCCAATTTCAGACGTATAAGTCTTTGTATGTCCATTTACTAGATAGTTGCTAAAATTCTTTTAAATAGACTTATGAAAGTCATTCATGAACTCATATCAGAGGAACAGATAGCTTTCATCAAAGGAAGAGCCATTTCCAATCATGTTCTCCTTGCCCAATATTTTTTTCATAAATTTAGATTCTCTAAATCTAAAAGAGGAATGGTAGCTGCTAAGCTAGATATGGAACAAGCTTATGACAGTATGTCTTGGGATACTCTCAAATAGGTATTGGTTTAATTTGGCTTTCCCAGAAATTTCTCTAATCTGATATTAGATTGTGTTAGAAATCCTATCTTCATGATTCAAGTGAATGGTGTAATCTTGGAAAGAATAGTTGGAAAAAGTGGCTTTAGATAAGGATGCCCTTTATCCCCTTATCTTTTCATTCTATGCTCTCAATTACTTTCTAATGCTTTTAAATTAAAAGGTAATAACTGGGGTGTAAAGTTGGCTCCTTCGGCTCCAAGGATATCACACTTACTTTATGCTGATGCAAACCATATAAACATGGAGGCATGGGCATCAATTCTGCAATTGAATCAGTGGAACCTCTAAGAGAAAAACTGGTATGGAATTTCTATAATGATCCTAACTCTTTACTCTCAAGATCCATAATTGCTAGATATGGTAATAAAGACTTTCATTTGGCTAGAGGTCAAAATCCATCTCCTACTTGGAAATTGTTTTTAAGTGGAGCTAATGCTTTAAATCATATTGTGAGATGGAATATTAAAAATGGAGCTTCTATAAATATCATGAATGATATTTGGTTATATGATAGAAAACTGGAATGTTGGCCATCTTTTATTGCTACAGACATTGATAACATTCCCAATCTTTCTCACTTCATCTCGAAAGGCACTTGGAATGTTGAAGAACTAAGAAAATACTTCGGTATTGATTTAGTCCTTATAATTTGCAACCTGAAAATTGAGAATGAGATTCTGGAAGACAAAAATGGAATTACTAAATTCCCATTCAAGAAATACAATATCAGCAATGGTCAAAAGCAAAAAATCTGAGAAGAAGGAAAGTGATTTAAAAGGTATTAATGGCTGGAGCTGTCTAAAGAAGCTAAACTTGAACCTAAGGATATATCTTTTTTAGTGGAGGCTTCTTAATAATTCTATTCCTACTAGAGACTTCTTGCTTCATAGAAGATTAAATGATAACAACCTTTGTCCAAGAGGTTGCAATATGGTAGAAGATGCCAATCATTTAGCAAATTAAAGGAGATTATCAAAAAGGCTAACAGTTGGGGATTTTTTATACATTCTATCCGGAATTTGAATGAAGTTCAATCTTTTTTGAAAGACCACAGCAATTATAACTTTTTTTTACAAAATCTTTATTGCTCTATAATTTTCACATCTTGGAAAAGTAGGAATGCTCTTATTCATGAAGGTAAAGAAATGGATGTTGGTTTCATTGTGACTAATGCAATTTCTTATGCATCTACATCATTCTCTTGTATACATTTGGACCACTGGCATGCCAACCAGCCCATGCTGAATTCTTCTTTTTGGCATCCCCCTCCACCCGAATGGATCAAAATTAACATAGATGCATCTCTTCTTTGCTCAAACAAAGCTGGAATAGGAGGTATGATAAGAGATCATAAAGGAAGAATGCTTTTAGCCTACGGATTCCCTCTATTGCATTGGGATATTGGCAAACTGGAATGGATGGCGGTTCGGTCAATAGGCAATATCATTGAAGATTGGAAACTCAATTCTAAAGGTATAATTGTGGAAGGAGACAACTACAATGTGATGGATTACTTTAAAAATTTATCTAAATTGGACAAAAGGCGATTGGATAAAGCTTCTATACAAGACTTGGATTTCATCAACAATTTTGAGGTAATTTTATTCAATTTTGTTAAAAGAGAATGTAATAAGTTAGCACATTGGTGTGCTAACCAAGCTTTATCTAGTAACTTTAATTGGGATACTCTAGAAGTTAATAAGGTCCCTCCTACCTTTTTTTCTTTGTTAAAGGAGGAAAGCGATAGATTCTCTATCACTTAGTTTCTTGTTTTGTTTCTTTTTTAATTGCAATTCAAGCAGTTTCTCCAAAAAAAAAAAAGATGGCTGATGCTTAAAAAATTTATGTTTAAAAAATCAACTAATAAATGATTTTTAATAAAAAAAATATTAGGTCTATTAATAGTACCTATACCTACTATCTTTTGGGTAGAATTATCTCCAATCATGACTTTTCCTCCACTTCTGGCCTCGAGCATGATGAATTTTTCTAAATATTCAGTCATATGCTTATCGTATTTACTGTTTTGGTACCACATGCTCTCACTAAACATTTTGTGAGAGCTTAACTACAAATAGTATTAATTTAATTATGTAAGCCAATGTAGGTTATGGTCCAACATTATGTTTATAGGAATGTATGTAATGCTGTGATGATGATGTCTTGGGCCTCTAGGCCATATGTCTTTTATGGTATATTTTATGTGTTCAAATGTGTGAAATATGTGCTAGCATGCAAAAATAATATTACTTAATTAATAGAAATGGATTCACCAAACTTTATAAGGGAATATGTTTCCTTCTAGAGATGGATTATGTATACTATTTTTTATTTTTTGGTTTTATGTTTGTGGGCCCGGGTGTATATTATTTAAGTGAAATGATCTTTCTAATTAAATTTCATTTTAACTCATACAAATGCTTAATTTTATCAATGCTTTAGGCTCATTGCCATCTATTTTTAAGGCAAAATCTTTAAGCTATTTAAATTCTACGTATAATACAAGATGCTCATTATTTAAGAATTGATGCTTCAAATTCCTTTCAATATGCTTTTTTTAATGATTCATCTTCTACTTCTAATGCAATAAAATTAGTTTTCAAGTTGGTGTAATTATTAATTAAATTGAATGCTCTTCTTTCAAAGTAGAAAATTCTCTTTTATGATGCAAACGCTACTTTTTTTAATTTTATTTAAGAATAATGTGGTTCTTATGATAAAAAGAATTATTCATTGTATGATAGTTTAAGGACTTGATTACTAATTGTGTCCCTAATGTTATTTTTAATCATTAAACACAAGTTGGTTACCACCTCTTATGTCTTACTTTTAATGATTTTGAATAGGAATTTGCCCTAAAAGCCTTTTAAAAATTTTGTTTTCCCTTTTTAGCACTTCTTTTCTTCTCACCATTTTCCTTTACTAGGTTTCTCTTTAAGCTTAGGCAATCAAATTAGATGTATCCTAGTTTTGTATAATCATAACAAATAATGTTAGTGGTCAACTTATTTAACTTTAAGTTCTTACCTCACAGTTATCATTACGGTGTTTTTGTTAATGTTTTAGAAAAATTTTTCATGTCTTATCACTAATGCTATAACTTCATTTCCATCTCAACATATCTCACTTCTTTCTATTTCATTAGCTTTCAAAGTTATTATCATCTTCTTCTTTGTTTATCTTAAATATGTAATTCTTTGATTGACCTTTTGCTCATAGGAAATCAAAGTGACTAGAAGATTATCAATAGAATATAAGTTTAAACCTTTTGGCCTAAATATAGAATTTACCTAAGAATCTCAAGACTCAAGAAAATAATATAAAAGTTAATGAATTTTTTAGTATTTTATATTTTTTTCCCTAAGGCATGCAAATAAGTAATAATTTTGTTGAACTGACTGAACATATTAAAATTTTTTTTGCAAGGTTTCACAAGGAAAGGTTTATATTCTTGCAATTACAAGTTTGTGCCTAATGTTATTTTCTTCATTGGTTCTTTTAAAGTTATACAAATGTATATGATACCTCCATACCAGTGATACAAGTTGAAACATGCATGTACTCTTCAAATTTAAGAGCCATAGAAAGAAATTAGGACATTTGTCACTAAGTTGGGCTAAATCATTATCTTAAATGGACCATTCAGTAAAAAGGAATATCTATTTTAGCTCCATTCTTGATCAGAAAGGGTAAAAAATAACAAGAATAGATCATATGCCGTATATAAAAATCAATGAATTATAAGAACATGGATATACTAGTGTACTAAAAATTGAATAAAATGTTATCAAGCTAAGGTGGTTGGGTAATATAATACCCTTATGAGGTTTAGTGATTACCAAAGTGTACCATATGGATCTACTAATGGGGTCTAAACTAAAATAAAAAGAGAACTTACTCTGATACTAATTAAAAGTGCTTTGAGGGCACCTGAAAGTGCAATAGACACCAAAAGGGGTGAGGGGTTTTGCACTTTTAAAAATATTTTCCATAAAAAACAAAACTTGAAATAAATGGATGAATTAAAAAGATTCAATAACTAAAAACAAAACCAAAACCACGCACAAATTTTTTTTTTAACATTTAGAGAATAAAAATATTTATTTTTTTTTTTCATTTTTTATTTTAAAAATAAAGCAACAAATAATCAATTAGCTAAACTACTTATAAAAAGATAATCAAAATAAAACTAAAGCAAATTAAAATAGAATATGAGCAAGTTAAAGTGTTTAAAGTAAAAACTTGCAAACCAAGTTTATAGTGGTTTGATCGAATAGACCTACATCCACTCCCTAATGGTCCTCCTCTTTAAGTATTGAACTGGCTCAAACTTCTTCGCCATAAAGATAGGTGGAGAAGCCCTTCTCCCTTACCCCATGAAATAATGACCATTGCATACTCTAAAGAATCTCCCTCCTCTTGCCTCCAAAGCCTGGTAGATATGCTGTCCTTACTTTTACCTACTAGGCTCAATGGAGATATTGATCCCTCCTTTAACCTCCTAAGCTTGATGAAGATGTAATCCCTCTTTTAATTCTATTTTTTGACAGAGACATCACTCCCTACTTTTACCTCCATAGCCGAGTTGAGATGCCAATCCCTCTGCATTCCTAAAAATGAGATCTCCCGGGTGTATCAAACTATACAATAAGATTTTACAATATAATTATTTGTGATAATTAGATCATCATTATATTCCTTAAGCTATGGTGTTAAATTAGGGAACATTAATTAAATTTTGTACAATACAAACTTGGTTTTATAGTATGAACAGTTAAATTTTCAAAATTTGAATTTATCTTGTTTAGAAAATATAGATTCAATGGTAGGATTATTTAAAAATAGCTAATCATATAGTATAATTTGTGGTCGTATAATATTATTACTTATGGCCTAATTCTAATTATGCTTATTAAATTAAATATTTAAACTAAATTTTTTTAATAGATCATATAGTATAATAAATATAACATTTTGAATATTTAAATTTATTCCCCCTTATGCATTTATGTACAGTTTCTTTGTTAATACACACTTATATAAAGATTGACTCAAGAAAAATAAAAATTATTGACTTTCAAAATTAAATTTATTAGAGACTAAAGTAACATTATCTTGAGCCTTAATTTTTCACTTTTGCTTTGTGTGTGCTATACTTGAAAGAGTTAGTCGCACATAAGAAACTATATATTATGTTAAGTAAGAATAACTAAATTATCATCCAATAATGATTATAATAATAAAAACACAAGATTAAGATCCCAATTTTTAATATATATGAAGGTTATTATTAAGCAATATAAACTTATATGAATTCATTGGAAGGGTTTTAGATGACTGGAGCAAACAAATTTGGGTCATGTATAAGTTTGACATAAATTGAGCTAGTTTGTCCAAGCTTAAGTATGTTGACTTATTCAAACTTAGATTGGGAAGCTATGATTGATAGACTTGATATATCAAGACCCTAAGGTCCATGTTTTTATGGGAATTGAATTAAACATTCAATTTTCAGGTGTCTTGAAGTCTACTATGTGTTTAAGCTTTGAATTTTAGTTTGACCTTAGGTTTTAGATTAGTAAGGGCTTGCATTTTGGTTTAAAAGGGTTTAATGGTGTTTAGAATAATTTTGAGAAGCTTGCGGTGCAATAACTAGGTTTTGATGGATTATAGTAGTTAGCTAACTCAAGGAAGATTATCTGAAGTATGAAGTAGTATATGACTTTATCCTTTGGTTAAATAAAGTCAACTAGGATTGGCCTTAGGTCTTGGGTCACTTTGACTAGTTTAAGTATGATCCTAGGTTAAATTATAATAATCACATGTATTTAAATATATTATAGAGTAGGCTTGAATGGAAGATGATAAGCTAATGAAAGAAACCTAGTGTTGGATTCCTAATTCTTGATGAAGAGTAATGTATCACTATAGTGATATAGTGTTTGTTGAAGTATACTTTAAATGTTTATGATCTTAATGACCTTACCTAAAAATGAGATCAACATGTATCATTATTAAGGAATGTTACCTTATTTGGGTCTTTAATTAAGCAAATGAATCAGATTAAATAGTACATTTTTATTTGTATTGTATAATAAGATACTTTGGATGGATATGAATCTCACAAAAAAAAAACATTTACCATCCATGATGATCAATGATTTAATTCAATTAATTGTTCTACATAGTTCATATCATGCAGTCTTATCTAATAGAATTTAAAAATGGGTATTGCATAAATTTCGTTGTATGATGCACAATTCATAAAATATGATTTTTTTTTTTGGTTAAAACCTATGAAGGGCCTACGCATTAATAAAAAGAAATCATTACAAAGTCCTTATGGGAGACAATTTGCTCACTAATGCTCCAATGAGCTACAAAACAAAATAAAGAAAAACCTTAGAGCCGAAAGTCTCCACTAAACAAAAATACATAATAACCAAATAACATGCTAAAAATGCTATAGATAAGCATCCAAAAAAGAAAGATGTAATAAAAGAATGGAAGCATAATCTTTATGTAAAAAGTTTTGTTGTCTGCCATAATCAGCTCCACCTACAAAATAAAAAAGCTACAAAGCAAAAGGATGTGACACAAAATTTTATTGATAACCAGAAATAATTATATAAATTTAAGATTGAACCAATATTAGAATAATAAGGACCACAAAATAAGAAAAGATCCAAGCCGAGTAACCACAAAAAGTGTAGAAGAGGATAAAGACTGAGAGAGCTTAGGATAAAATTAGTACAAAAGGCCTCATTAAGGTAATCCTCAAGCCACTCAATCTTACCCTCAGGAGAAAACACTATCCACCACTCAAAGGGACCCGAATAACAAAGCTTAAGGGCACTAGAAAAATAGCACAAATCCTCTAGAATATCGCAAATACCCAGACCGAAGGCAATCAAGCACATTAGGTGATATAGAAACTAAGCCAAAGTCCAAGAATCATAAAGGGACAACCAATTTAGACAAGGAACCAATAAATCGAGAGCATTGCCAAAATAGCCCCTAAACCTAGCCAAACTCTCACAAATACAACAACCTGAAGGTAGGAGAGCAACAGTGGGAAATACCATCAGTAACTTCACATGTGCAATCACACCTTAATTCTATATCCACAAAGATATCTAAATTGAGTAACATAGAGAGATGCTAGCTGAAAAACAAAAATAGCACAATGAACCCATAAATCCCCCAAAGAATCCACAACCCAAACCTAGAACACCTCAAAAAGTAGGAAGAACCATCACCAAGCCTAGGGAATAAGAAAACAAACAAACTAAATAAGCACATCCCATAAATCTAGTTAGGATAAAGCAGCCAACCAAGGCACCTGAGCAAAACCAACACATCGATCCCACAAATAACCAGAATCCATAATGTAAGCCCTAGTAACCAAAGTTAAAACAAGCAGAAGAAAGAACAAGGGATGCAACCAGAAAAGAAAACCAACAACAGTAGACCAAAATAAGCCCTAAAGCACCCCGGGGCAACTAAAAGAACCATGTCCATGCACACCAATTAAATTTTAATATATGGAAAACAAAGCTCATCAAGCCGAAGTAAACATTTAAGAACAACATGAATTGTGACCCCAATAAAATAATAAAAATCTTCAAGATTACAACCCCAATTAGCAAGCCAAGAGGCACAAGCATTACCCTCCTTGCAAATATATTGAAAAGAGAAATTCATAAAAACCAAAAGATTTTTAATTTCCTTTACTTGATAAAAAAGATTAGGAGAACAACATATATCATCTATAGAATTTAAGCATTTGAAATCATAATCAGAATTCATCTCATTAAGGATGTTAGTTAAATTAAGAGAGATGTAAACCTTAAGACAATAAAGAATAGCCATAGAGATAGCAACCACATTATTACCACTCGGGATAGGACCAGAAAAAGCCACAATAAGACTATCATTGTTGTCTCTGATAGCTCCACAACAACCCATCAAAGAGCCACTGCTAGCACTCTCAACATTTAATTTAAAAAAATTAATGGGAGGTTCGAGCCAATAAATAATTTTATTCTTTAAGGAAATAGGTAATCCCTCCAAATTAAGGCCTAACTTAGTACCAACAAAATATTAGTTTTAAAAGTTCTTCAATGAGAGGATATTAGCAACACAAAGAGACAAAACCTTATCTTTAACCTTTTAAATAACCTTATGATGATTCAACCGAATACCATTAAAGAAAGAATTATTCCTCTCCAACCATAAAAGCCAAAGAATGAGAGAAGGAATAACATTATAAATGTGCCCATTAGAATTGATGAACCAAGCCTTAAGCATAGATTTAAGAGACAGATGAGCATTACAACAATTTAATTGAAACAAATCATCAAAATAAACTCAAGTTTTGACAACAACCAGACCATAAATAAAAACATGATGCAATTCTTGATGTGGTAACAATATTAACACTTGGAAGGCAAATTAAATCCTTTTTTTGGTGAGATTATCATTCGTTGGAATAAGTCTATGCAGAATTCTCCAAACAAAAATATACACAGTAGTAAGAATGCTCTTATGCCAAATTAAAGAAAAAATATTATCACTATTTCTTGGATCTCTAAAAATATGCCAAGACTTTTTTTAAGTGAAAACCACCATCGTTAGATAAATAACATAACATATTGTCCTTAGAATCAGAATATATTGGCATGTTAAAAAAATGAATAATAAAATCATGAACAACATTAGTAAGTTTCTTATAATCCCAGCAATTATTCATAAAGAAAGAATTTACCTTAATCAAAGTTGTAGAAGATGAATTCAAGATAGAATAAATAGATTGTTTGCCTAACCAACAATCTTGCTAAAAGAAAGCATTACTCTCACTAAGGCCCCAAGAGAGGTAGGGCTCAACCTCCCATTTAACCTTGCAAAGTCTTTGCCACACTCTAGAATCACCCTACTTAAAATAACAAGTAGTAGCATGCTTGCCAACATAGTATATGAAAGACATAAAATAAGCCCAAAGGCTCTCTTTAGCATGAAAACTATACCTAAGTTTAAAAGAGAAAGCTAGAGCTAAGTCAATAATATTTTTACAACCTAAACCCCTTTTAGCCAGAACACCACAATATTTATCCCAAGAAGCCCAACCAAATTTTGAATTAATAGAATTACCATTTTAAAAAATTATTAATGAGTTTATGCACCCTATTACAAACAAGTTGAGTTGGAAGAATAGTTTAAAAACTATAAATCAATAATGAACACAAAACCCTTTTAATAAGAGTGATTCTACCACCAAAGCTAAGAAAAATAGGGTTTGATTTAAATAAAAAATTTTGATTCTTTTCATAATAAATGTGTGTGATGTAAGTGAGTAACCATAGATGTTATTCATTAAGAGATAAAGTGGGTACCGTAAAGAGGGAAAGGGTTTCTCCTTGCTTGAGAGATTTTGTCTAATCCTCTTGGGAGATAGAAGGTGAGGTTGAGAGTTTATTCCTTAAGGGAGTCAAGGTTTGCATGTGATGGAGTTTTTTTTAAAGCTTTTCTTGGATGCAAAGCAATTTAAACTTTAATTTCTTGGGGAAATTTTAAAATTTGACTTTTGAATTTTAAAATTGAAATCAAACAAGCCATCAAAAATGATATTTCACCTCGAGAGGTAAAAATAATATTTCTTAATTAGTTCAAATTTAGAATTAGTAATTTCATTCCTAATATTGTAGCCAAATTTAGGGGGTGACTACATATGACGTCAAAGGGTTAGAATGATGTTTGATAAAATATTTAGCTATGATAATGTAGATGGGCTTCCATTAATTTTATATTCAAGGTCATAATGACCAATGATATATCTTTCAAAGAGAAGAAAGTTAAACTATAATGATCATCACTGGTTTTCTTAATTTTCCCAAAGAGAATTAATACTTTTTAAATTGATTTACGTATTTAAATATTCTATGAAGGAAAGTTTTCATAGTTAATTATGTTATAGCAAGCTTGTGTTTCCTATAAAACTTTTAATTAAAATAATAGTAGAAATTTCATTTTCATTTTTTAAGGAGTGACATCAAAGGGAGTAAAATTGGAATTTTAAAAGGGATTCGATCAAATTTTGAATACTTGTTTTTGGAGGCTAAAGGAGGAATTGTAGGAGGTGTCTTTGAATTCTTAAATAATTTAAAAACACCTCTATATGACATATATATTTAGCTTTATATGTTGGTTTATAGAAAATTTTACTTTTAAGTTGTCATTTTATTAGAATGTTGGTACTACATTCATAAAATTGGGGACTTATGATTTTTTGTCTACCCCATATCCTAAGTCGAATTTGGGCACCAAACCATGGTGATTAGAACTTATTTAATGAAATTTAAATATGGACTTATCCTGGCCTTTATTAGGGAGCCAACTACCCACCTAATGCTTCAAAACCATGAATTAGGTCATTTTTGAATGAAAGGTAAAAATGTTAATTATGTTTTGAGGAGTCAAAGCTAATATCTAGAGAATATCCTAATTGGCCCCTTTACTTATGTGGGGTACTTATGCTCTAATTAAATTAAAATATTATTACTTTAATTAGTTTCTAATGCAATGCATACAAAATAAACATGTATACATAAATGGTATGAAGCAAATTTAAAAATTTGGCTTAAAAATAGATTTTCCCCTAGATATTGCACAACATCTCCTAGACAAAGCTACACCCTAATAGGTGAGGTGGTCTTCCACAAGCCATAGTTGGGGAAATACTTAATATGGAAAAGAATTTAATATGAATGCATGAGACCCTCGATGAGCCCGAGCTTACTTCATAAAATAATTTATCTTTCTATGTTAGCCAAAATAATTTATTTAGTTATTTTTGCAACCACTCGAAGATGATTTTTAAGTCATGCAGGTGATACTCTTTGAATTTTCTCTTTATGAATAAATTGTTTAGTATTCAACTTGATTATGTGTTAATTCAAATAATATTTAGGTCATCGACTGCTGGTAGGTTGTGCCAGTACTTTTGTGATCAAATGGTATCACCTTATAATAGAAGATCCCTATAGGATTTCTAAATGTTGTGTTCCTCTCAGCTTCTCCATTTGGTTATAACTATATGAGTTTTCCATAAAAGCAAAAATGACATGTAAAGAGGCAATGTCCACCATGAGCAAAAGTACGGGTAAAGGAAACTCGACCTTAGGAAATACTTTATTCAGATCTCTATAGTCAAAATAGATCCAAATTTGATCGTACTTGTTTCAGACTAGTTCGATGCTATCTAACCAAAAAGGATTTGTTCCTCTAGAATAAATAAAATCATATTCAATATTTTGATTTAAGATATGACTTGTTGCTTGATTTCTAGACACATGAGTCAAGGAGCTAACTTAAAGGAATGACATCATGTCAAAATCCATTCTTATGAAAAGCTACACTAGTGGATAGACATGGTATTTCATTGTATGTCTAGGATAAATAGTCTCTGAACTCAAAAAGAAGTTGGATTAGATCCTTTCATTCATACTAACTCAACAAAGAGATAACAAAGGTAGGGCGAGGGTCATCCTCTTTTCTAATGCTGATTTCTTTGAGTTCATCAACTGTAGATTTAATTTCTTCTTCAAATTAAAAGGTGCAACAAAAACTTGAAGTTCATCAAGACCATCTGGTGTCTATAAACCAAGACCTTCAAGATTCTTAAAGATTTATATAATGACCTTCTTAGATTCATGATGATTATTATCACAAGAAAATACTCATCTTCATCAAATAAACCATCGGTACCAAAGTTGATAGCTTTACTCAAATTTATTTTATTTTTGGTATGCTAGAGGCTCTAGTGGTATCTACCTATCCTTGGACATTGACTAAGTGTGAGACCTTTTGAGACTTAATTGTTTACACATACATGAAAGTGTCCAAGGGGTAATTTCATTAGCTCGCTAAAATTTGTCTCTTCAAGGATTACATCATTTTTTTTTCTTGAGGTGGAGGGGCCAAAAACAAACTTATGAACTTTCCTTACTTATACAAATAAGGAGAGTATTTAGTTACTAACTATACAACCCTGCTAATAGACAGTGGGGGGTTAAGATTAAGAATTCAATTCTTCTACTCATCTTTTCAAATATAGTTAATTCAGGCTCATTATTTGAACTATTGGAGTACCACACTCTATATCACTATTTTGTTCTAAAGAGGGATCAAATTTTGGAGAAGTTTTTATCTTTTGGAAATAAAAAGGAATTCTTGCATCGTATATTTATGAGTCATAATTTAAACATGACTTTAAATCAATGTACATAATTGGTGATCTTCTTCCAAGTGAAGCATGGCCTCGACCATATACTCTTTAGGCTATCTTCCTACCTCTTTGAGGGGAAATGTTTGGAGGCCTGAAAATTATGCCCTTGACATCATCTTCACTATATAATTCTTCTTCTTCTTCTTCTTCTTCTTCTTTTTTTTTGACTTTTGTCTTTTTCTCCTTCTTTTCCCTTTATATTTTCACTATCTTGTGATTCATTTTCACTCATTTTCTCCTCTTTGACTAAGATCTCATTTTTACGATAGGTAGTGAACCCTTGGGGTGCATAGAGAATAGTTTCATATAGCCTTAATCTTATATTTAATGACATATCATTAGTATTTGAGGCATTGGTGTAGGGTAGGTGGATTAGTCTTCTACTTATAGATTCAGGGCTTTCATAGAAGTGTACTAAAGAATGTTGTCAAATCAATTATGTTAAATTTGGCATCTATTTTGTAATCTCTTATCTCTAAAAGGAGTGAGATTGAACATAAGCCTTCTCTTCCCTCTCATTGAACCCATTAAACACCATTTTATCAGTGGTGAGCTTTTGTGTGTTCACTTTAAGTAATGAGAGAGTCTTTAGGTTCATCATATTGACCGATGCATCTAGATCAACAAGAACTCTGGATAATCTAAATTTTTCAATATTTATAGTAATATAAAGTAGGCAATTATGATTGTCAGTTCTCCAAAGTAAATCCTCATCGAAAATGGTTTCCCAGTGGAATTCTTTGAAGTACATAGCTTCATATTTTGAAGTAACAACTAATTGAGCTATGTAAATTTCTTGGTTGAGAAGTGCTTTATTTAATGATTCCTTCATCTCCTTCGATAGAATGAGGTTTTCATGTTACAACATGAGATCCTGATTTCATTTTTTTTTAATTAAAATATTACTAATTATATATTTATGTCTCTTAGTATTTAAAGTGTATAATTATTTTTGTGTGTACTAACTTTTTAGGCATATCATGCACCATTCAATGATGATTCTTGAATCGAGATTGGGTAGAATAAGGTATGTTTAAAGAGTCTGTAATACTCAATTATTTATTTTTTTTTATTTCTTGAGTCAAGTCCTATAAAGGTGTATGCTAGCTTGGTGATCATACATGCACATTTTTAAGGAAGTAAGATACTGAAAATATTATTAGTATAAATTTTAAAACTAATCATACTATATGATCCATATCATAATGTACAATCAACTATTCAAAAAAATCATTCAAATAGTTAATTATGATAATTATAGCCATTTCAATGAATCATGTTATATGATATAGATCATATTAAATTATCAATTAAAATCAATATCTCAACTGCTAATCATAATTTAGGCAATATTTTTAAATTCAAATTATATACTAATCGTACCGTACGATAGGTATCATACTATATGATATAAATAAATCTTTCTTAAATATATCATATAATTAAGGAACAAATTTGTACTAATTTATCTAGTCATATTATATAGTATGATTGAATCTGATCATACTATACAATCTGATCTTTGCATGGATGATATTTTATTGAACCTAATCGTATAGGATGATAATACAAGTCATTTATTCTAATCATACTGTACAATTCTTAATATCATACTTGACGATTAACTAAAATACTTGAAATGATCAACTTAAATGCTGTAGATTCTACCTCGAGTTCTTAATAGCACTAAACACTTTAAAAAAGGTGGCACTAAGCCTTTCAGATAACAAACTAAGTAAAATTCCTTGAGCCAAGGCCTACTCTTTGGAATTGATGCGATCCCCCTTAGTAATGGGCTAAAGTATCCCATACTTGGGTTTTGATTATGTGTTTGATATCCTTCTCAGCTTACACTGTAGGGACTGAAGGGACTATTGGTGGTGCTGTGGGAACTTTTGAAGTCGACTTTGGAATCCTTGGGTTTGAATATGTCTTTCCACTCTGATCAACCACTTGAGTCTTGAATCTTTATTGAATGGTGTATGATGTACTTAAATATTTAGTACACATAAAAATAAATATGCATTATAAATACTAAGAGTCATAAAGATGCAATCAGTTATGTTTGATATCATCAAAAATATAAACTATGGAGCCCAAGTTGCAATAATCTCCTCCTTTTTTATGATGGAAAACATTATTGGTTGAATTTATAAATTAATATTAGTTTCTCCTAATCTCCCCCTCACTAAGAGATTTATTTTTAAAATAGGGGAAAATTTTTTTTTTAACATTTGCAACCAACCAAATATCTACTCCCCCTTTAGACATCACCAAATAGGAGAGAGATACAACACACAAATTGAACTATATGTATGACAGAATTTTATTTAAGAAGAAAAACAATAGAAATGAAAACAAGTAAAAGAAGCTACAATATACATTCATACATAATAAATAATTATATAAATAAAATATATAATAAAATGCACAAACTGACATTAACATACTTAAATCTGATCAACATTAATAATTAAATCCTTGGCTATACACAAAGGTTTGTTACCTCCTCTTTTGCTGCAGTTCTAATAAGTAAATGGCTAAGTATACTAGGAGATTCTCTACTTCTTTTCATTTCACCTTTTTGCATTTGACTTATCCTCACCTTTTTCCTTTATAGGGTGGCTTTTAATATTTGGATAGTCTTATTTCAGATGTCTAAGCTTCCTACATTCAATGCAAATAATGTAAAAAAAAACTTATCTATTTTACCTTTTTTACATTTGTACCACTTTAGTTGATGCTTGTTCATGCGCTTCAAGAAACTTTTGAATTGCTTATTATTAATGCTATCTTGTCACTCCCATCACCTCCAAAGCTGTTTTTATCTGTGTCTTTGGCCTTTAGAGCTATAGTCTTCTCTATTTTCTTATCACATCCATCCAAAAGTCTTTGACTCACACTGTACTCATAGTCAATGAGTGAGTAAAGAAGATTATCAATAGAATATGAATTAAAGTATTTCAATTCATATATAATAGTGACTTGGCATTAAAATTATTAGGTAGATAATGTAGAATTATGTTGACCCTCTCTAAGTTTGAAAGTTCTCAACCTAAAGCATGTAATGTTGTCACTATCTAAGTAAATTTACTGTACATTTCTGAGATAGTCTCATAAGATTTCATACAAAAATGTTTGTAATTAAGAAATAAAACATTTAATCTAGATTATTTAACTTCATTAGTAAGTTCACTTGTAATGCATAGTCTATCACAAATGCCCTTACCAATGGTATAGGTAGAAAATCTCATGTAATCTTTAGACTTTAAAAGAAGGTGACACAAAGCCTTTTAAATAAGGAACTAT
This sequence comes from Dendrobium catenatum, assembly GCF_001605985.2. Classification (NCBI taxonomy): domain Eukaryota; kingdom Viridiplantae; phylum Streptophyta; class Magnoliopsida; order Asparagales; family Orchidaceae; genus Dendrobium; species Dendrobium catenatum. Next base: position 42,906 of record NW_021319298.1, on the reverse strand, counting down.
GTAATATTCCTCAAGGTAAGGCCAATCCTTTGGAATAGATGCTGACCCTTTAGAATGGGCTAAATCCTCCCTCACTTGGGTTTCAATTATGTATTTCATATCTTTATTGGATTACACTATAAGGACTAAAGGGACTATTGGTGGTGCTGTGGAAACAACTAGAGTCGACTCTGGGATCTTTTGGTTTGAATCTATCTTTCACTTCTGATAACCGAATATATATATTGTAGGTTATGACTGCTCATGTTAAGGAAGATGTGTTATGGAATGTCGACTCTACATATTCTCTACCCTTAATATCATTTCCTCAACCTTTTTTTCAAAGTTCTTGATGTGTTCCTCCTTAGGACTTAACCATGCTGACACATATGAATAGAATTAAATGCCACTAAATCATCCTATCTACTTGGCTGAGGTCAACTGTGCTCAACATCTCTAGCTAATGCTCTTATTTTAACCATTTTATGCAGCCAGCATCATCATCATCCATAAAAATATCATCTATATATGGGTTGAAGGCTGTAATGTCCTCTTTATTCTTAAAAATATTTTAAATTTGTTAAACCACCTCATTGACTAATCTTCCCTCCATAGAATGAGGGTCGATAGGAATGTATTAACTATAATCCATTATGTCTTTAAACTCTTCATCACTTAGGTTAGATAGAATGTAATGTAACATGAGATCTTCTATTGAATAAAAATATTCCTCCACTACATGATTAAACATTCAATCATCTGTGTTAGTCACTATCCCTTCCCCTTTGGCTATTCTTGGGTCAGTAGTCATAAGGGTTGCATCCATAGTAGGTTAAAGGGCATCTTCCTTTAGAGTCTATGGAAGAGCTTGAGGAGTTGAGCTTTCTATACCTAGTGGGCTAGTGCCCTTATGCCCTTAAATGGGGAACCCATCGATATCTATTAGTGGTTGATGATTTTCATTCTTCAGGAGTTTCAAAGGAACGTAGTGTTTCTCTAAAGACTTGGCCACTTACACTTAATTCTGTCAGTTTCTTTTCTTTTTCCTCTTCCTAGGGCTTAACTATATTTGAGGCCAGCTTTGATGTTTTCACAGGAGTGACAATGGCCCATAATTGTGATGGTGGAATTTTCTATACTAAATGAAAATAATCTCCTCCATCTTGGTAAATGGGAGGCAAGGTACCCAATGGAAGCCATTCGGTAGTATAGATGTGGCTGGCTTCCTTACATATTTTTTGTTCTTCTGCAAAGACTAAGGTGTCAAAATTTTATCTTCAAATTTCTCTTCTTTTAAAATCACTTTCTCAAACTTATACGAAATTACCCCTTTATGTATTTTATGTATTGTTCTTTAGTCTCACCTACTTGAGAATCATATGTGTTGATAATATTTTTTAACACCCTACTCCTTTGGAGTTGCTTCTCCTTTGGGGTTTTTTTGACAAACTAATCCACCAAGCATGGTGGAGAGCAAGCTCTCCTTCTGACTCTCCCCACCCATACGGTCGTAGTGATGGGGTAGAAATGACTTGATTTTAAAAGGGGAGAAGAGGCAGGATTAGGCAATTCCTCAATAGCATCAAGCTCTCCTTGGCCTAGAGCCTTTAGTTTGATGATCTTCTTAGATATAGTGATTTTTCATTCTAACTTTATGCATGAATTTTTTTTTTAATTATTTTTTATTATAATGGGGTTCCCAAAACTCACCCCAATCTCATACACATATATTGGTTTAGTATTAAATCTAAATTTTTATTTCTTGTCCAACCAAGTAAAGGATATAGTGGGTATGGGGGTGACCGCAAACTCTATTTTGGGAGTGGGAGAGTTAATCCCTAACCCAAAAGTAATATGAACTAATGGAATGTACTTTTTATTCTTCACAACTAAGAGTACTACCACACCCACTTTCATAATAAACTTAAGGGTTAGGAGCCCCATCCAAAATGGAATTGAGTTGTAAGAGAATAGTTGCTAAACATAGATGTCCCGATCCATGAAAAAGATTAACTTGATAGCCATTTCAATGTGTTTGATTCTCAAAAATTCAAAAAAAGGAGATTTTAATTAGTTGATTTGAAGTAAAATTTAAACATTCATGATTAATTTTGTCTGTTATCATATTTGTTGAGTTATAAAAGACACAACCCAACATGTAATTATAAGATGTAAGAATCACATATAACTTAGTGAAATTTTGATTCTCATTGCATATGTTAATATACAAGGAGATATTATGACATAACATATGGTAATGATATCCCTTATTGATTAATTCATTTTTGGAAGGAAGTTTTCAATCTTGAATATGATGGGTCTTCTTCAAATTTTGAAACTCAACATATTGTGTTTTCATAAACACGAGGGTTCGCACATGAAAATCTCTAGAGTTGCGCTTGATTGTATCAATCAACCAATTAGCTTGGGGTGAGATGTCAAAGCCTAAATTTACTTAGAGATTTCCTCACTCACTTCTCTTCTTTTTTTTTTCTTTTTTGTTGGCCACACTCACCCAAGGAAGAAATGAATAGTAGGACCGATAGAAGGAGGGTATTAAAAACTATAAATACAATAAAACTTCTACCATTATTAAAGAAGGAGAGATAGATTACACCATAGCAGAGTCACCTCTTTTATACTTTAAGCTTAGTTTTGATACTAAGCAACTAGAATTTTAATTTCTTTGGGATATTTTAAAATTTATTTTTAGATTCTTATTTTGAAATTGAACATTCCACCAAAAACGATATACCAACCTCGAAAGGTGAAAATAATATTTCATAGGGGGTTAATATTTTTTAATTATCTATTTTATCCTAAATATTGTAGCCAGATTGTATGACCCGATGGGTAAAAATGACATTGGATCAAATATTTAGCTACGATAATCTAGATGGGTTATCATTAATTTCATATTTAGGGTCATTATAATAAATGTTATATCTTTCCAATGGAAGAAAGTATCATTCTTATTAATTATTTAAATATAGTGATGATGATCATTGTTGGTTTTCTTGATTTTTATAACGAGAATTAGTTAAAGTTTTACATTGATCTGGTGTTCGATGAAGGCAAGCCTTCATAGTTAATTACATTATAGGAAGCTTGAATTTCCTATTAATAATCTTAATTAAAATAATGGTAGAAATTTTATTTTGATTTCCAAGGAGTTAAATCAAAGATAGTGGGATTGGAATTTCAATTGGGATTGCATCAAATTTTAATTTCATTTTTTTAGGCCAATGAGAGAATGCTAGGAGGTGTCTTGGGATTTTGAAAAAATTCTTAAATACTATTATATATCCTATGTGTTCGGCTCTATATATTTGTTTATAGAAAATTTTAATTCAAGTTGTCATTTTATTATATTTTTTGGATTATCTTAAAAAAATTGGGAACTTATGACTTTTGGTTTGCCCTAGATCTTATGTCTAATTTGGTTTCAAACATCTGCATGTTGAAAACAATCCATGCTAGAGAGAGAGAGACTCCAGGATTTTAGAGAGAGAAAGCTTCATCTTTTTTGAATTCCTCCAATCCTTATTTCCCGGCTGCTTTGAATGGTGGCGGCGGGTCATCGATCATCGGCTACTGAAGAACAAAATACCTCCGTTCATTACTCTACATGGTATCTTGATGATTTTTATCATTGTGGATCCAAGAGTAGAGGCATTTTAACTTGGGATGGATTATGAAAATAACGTCCTCTGATAATCAATGAAGGACGATTTAATTTTATTCACAAGGGAAAGGAAGTAATTAAATCCCTAGAGAAAGATGTTTTGCCTATTCCTTCTTCACCATTTAAGAATTTGTTGTCGGGAATCTCTAATGATTTGGAGGCATCATCTTTAATTGGGTTTAAATTTAAAGTAAGCATATTTTCCTCTGTTGCTAATAATGAAGAAAAAAATTAGGAAAATTCAAATTTAAATTCAGATGGAAAACACTAGAGAAAGCTGAGATTATTGATTAAGAATTTCAAATGGAGAAAGGTATGAAAGTTGTACCGAATACTGACAATAATAACTTTGGTTCGGAGAATGATTGGTTTAAGACCAACATTATGAAAGTTAATTATGAGGAGACTGATCCTGATGAAGATGGTGATGCAAACGTGGTTAAAATGAATATGGTTAAGGTATATGAGAATGTTAAACTTCTTATAAAATCTCTTGTAATCAAAGTATTTGGGAAAGGTGTACCATTTTCTATTTGTAGTATTGAGTTGAGAAGACAATGGAATAGATTTGGTACCTTGCATCTCACATCATTGGGCTTAGATTGGATTTTTTGTTCTTTCCAATCCTCTAAAATAATGGAAGAAGTACTAAGTGGAGGTCTATGGTTTGTGGGTTGACATATAATTGGGATTGATAAATGGTCACCTCAATTTTCACCATCCTCATTAAAAAATTTATCCTCAACAATTTGGGTCCGTTTGCCTCATCTGCTGTTGTATTGTTGGGATGAGGTGAACGTGATGAAGATTGTTTCAAAAATAGGAATTCCATTATTCTTAGATGGGAAAATGTTTAAATGGGGGAGAGGAGAATTTGCAAGAGCCTGTGTTCGAATTAATCTTGACTCCAAATTAAATAATTGAGTTTGGATTGATGGTTTTTATGGAAAAGTTTTCCAGAGAGTAGAGCATGAGAAAATCTCATCGTTGTGCTTCAAATGTGGTAAGATTGGTCATAAGAGTGAAATGTGTATGGATGCTCAAAAAGGAGATCAAAATAAAATGCATAAGGAAGTATTGAATGTTGGGAAATAAAGTTTTGGGTAAAGAACTAATGGATAGTTCTTATTCTAAAGAATATGACCCTTATATACATGTGAAGTTTAAGAATAAAAGGATAAAAAAGTTTAAGAACTAGATTAAGGTGCCTGTAGCTCATACTTCAGTTGAAAACTTTACTCATGATCATATTGAAAAGGCTAATAAATTTGATGTGTTATCTCATGACTATGAGATTCGGGCTATAAGGGAAGTGGATGTATCAGCTATTCCAATATTGGGTGAGCAAGTTTTAGATCATGTTGATACAAATATTGAGGAGCCCGGTTTAGAAATTATGGCTCATATAGCACAGGTTTTAGAAGTTTCTATCGTAGATTCAGAAGAAAATAATTTTCAGAATTCTGGAAAATACTGTTCTTTTGCTAAAGGGATTGATGGTTGTATTCAGCAGGTTGAGCTATCAGTGAATGGCTGTATACAAGCATTCAAACATAACAAGGGTGAAGGTGATCTTGTTGGAGTTATTGTTGAAGATAGAACTAAAAAACCGCAACTTGTTAGGTCTAAATTTGAGCCTAGTGGAGATAATAATAAGGAATGCTTGATAGAAGATGGAAAATTTTTGTTACAGTCTAAATCTATTCAACATACAAAGAAGTTAAACAAAGATTTTGGGCCAATCAAAGGCATCCTTACAGGAAGAAAAATAAGATTGCTTAGTGAAAGTGATGGTTATACTTAACCATCATTTACTTAATTCAAATTGAATGGATGAGGACAGTTTGTATCAAAGAAAATGGAAAAGACTATAGAGCTTGATGATTGGTGGCTTGAAGGTCATGGCATGGTTTGGATGAAAGTGATGAAAGTAATGGGACAGTGGTTATCAAAGTATGAAGATCATTGTTTTTATTTTATGTTTTTTTCCTGCATTTGTGGTTATGGTTATTGTTTTTTCAGATTTAAATTAAGCACTAGATTGTATTTCAAAGATGGGGATAGAATTTGGAGTTTTAAGAATCATTCTATTCCTTATTTTTTACTTAACCAGGAATTTTTTGGATACTAATCAACCTATTGGATTGTTTAATTTTTGGTATCCCCTCCACCCCAATTGGTTTAAAATGAGGAGTAGAGGGTCTTATGTTCTTTATGAAATTTCATATCTTTCAAATATACTTTTTTTTCTTAATTATCCTTTAATAAGGCTTCCTTTCGTTAGTTTAGAAAGGATTGCCTATAGGCTATTTCTCTAGTTTGTAATAGCTTTGCTTTCTTTAAATGCATTTTGCGTCTTTCAAAAAAAAAATGTGGTTACCTAAACCTAACTAATGACATATAAATATGGACTTGTTGAGGCCTTGATTGGGGAACCATCTAACGACTAAATGCTTCAAAACCATAAATTTAATCTTTTATGAATGATATATAGAACTTTTGTTTAAGTTTTGGGGAATCTGGGTCAACATCTAGACAATGTCCTAATTAACCCCTTTACTTATGTGAGTAATTATGCTTTAATGAAATTAAATAGTTATTATTTTAATTTATTTCTAATGCAATGCATGCCCATTGACATTGTATGCATAAATTATGTGAAGCAATTTAAAATTTGGCTTATAAAATAGATTTTACCCTAGATATTACACAACATCTACAAGAAAGATCTACACCATAATAGGCCAGGTGGTCTTCCACAATCTATAGGAGGCATGGTGTATAATAAGGAAGAGAATATTTAATATGATTGTAAGAGACCTTCGGTGAGCCTGAGCTTACTTCTTAAAACTATTTATCTTTCTATGTTGATCTCAATAATTTATTTAATTTCATGTATAAGATTTAGGTCCTTAAAGAACCTATATGTATACATGCTAAAACAAAAGCAACATTACAGAGTAAATAACCTAGAATGATTATAAAACTCCTACTATACAGAAATAAATATAACAATAAAATAACATCATCAAAATAAATCAAGTGTAAATTTTTTGTGGGAAATGCCACTTAATTATAACTAAGGGTTTGTAGGAATTAAAAGTGGATGGTACCACTAATAACAATCTAGATTCTAATCATAGGAAAGATGCAAGTAATTTTAAAATTGGCAATTTTTATTAAATTCTTCATTTCTTCATTTTCCTCCCTTCTTCGAGCTTCTTAGGTTTGTTGGGTAAAAGCATCCAAATGTAAGGAACTCCTCCCAGAATGGGTGTTCCTTTCCTTTTTGGATATTCAAATCATCCAAATTTGAATCTTCAAATAAAGGGAACTCTCCCTTGAGGGATGTTTCCCTTATCTTTGGACTTAAAATTGGCATGGTAATATACCATTCAAAATTAACTTTCATAACACTTTGAATTTTAAATTACATATATAAAATTTAGAAAGACATAATTATAATTCAAATCGTCAAGCAACCGACATAGTTATCCTAAGAAGTTATAATTCAAAACATCAAAATCATTGCAAGCTACTAGATCATGAAATTGCTCAAATTAGAGAACAATTACACATGGCCATGCTATTTTAATTTTGATGGGGCTTAGCAATTTTTAATACCTACATAAAATTTGTCAATTAAATTTTTATTTAGCCTTCTTTATCTTAACCCTACATGAGCATGACTACCTGATGAAAACTTTATGAGCATCTAAATCATTCCTAACCTTGGAGTAATCTCATGCCCATCACATCAATTCATAGATAGCATGGAAAATTAACACATCACAAATCATCACATCAATCAGTTCATTCCAATCAGCATATAGTGAAATCCATGGAATACCTCAATATATAAGTAGAAAAAAAGAGAACGCTAGTCTAGCCTAAAACTAGTAGTGGTTATCCTAGCAAACCATCTATTATGAGCATCTGACTGTGTGGCTTGGATATGTCCTATGTTGGATAATTGTTTAAGTTTTTTAATATTTTAATTTCTAAGTTACTTGCTGAAGGGATTTTTTATTCGAATTTAAATGTTAGTGTTTTGGTGTTCATTTTAAGATGAATTCTAATTGTTGAGTTATTACTTCCTTTGTTTACACTAGAGCTATCAAGTTTATTTCACCGTTCTTCGGGCTAAGTTAATAACCTCACTAGCTATGGTTGCCCATTAGTAAACAATATTGTTTAATTATTTTAACTGGTTAAAATTAAGAATAAATAACTTTAATTAATTAGTTTTTTGTTGCATTGATTCATTACATCGAGAAACCAAGCCTCCTTACGAAATATGGTCCTGTAGCTCAAGGTCGTCCATCCTAAAAATATCATCAATGGAGTGTTTATTATGTATTTTGGGGTTGGTTATCTGATTTTACTAATTGGGTTAACAGTTTCTTGAGTTTTGATTATTTCTTAAATTTTTAGAATTTATTAATTTTTTTAATTTAGTGAAGGAAATTGTCCTATTTACCCCATTTAATTTAGGTTAAGTTTTAGAGTTTTATTATTTTTCATAAATATTAGCTCCTTTGTTGAGTAAATTGACACTAAGTTTACGTGATTTTTTAAGATTTAGTTATGTTTTTCCAAAGTTTCAGTGAAATTTTTAACTAAAGTTGACCAAAGGGTTGACTTTTTTAGTTTGCATAAATTTTAGAAGTTTGATATTTTTAATAAATATTAAACCCTTAAAGGAGTCCAATGCCTTTGAGTTTTCTTAGTTTTGATATTTCAAGATTTAATTATGAATTTTGAAATTCTAGTATTAATTGAAGTATTTAATTACTTAATTAGGGAGGTCTTTAATAGTTTGGAATTTATTTGTAAGTTTTGAAAATTTTTATTTCTTTTTATTAATTGTTTATTTTTATTAAATATAAAATTAAACTCAATTTTTAAGTTTAGTAATGAGACCTTTAATTTTCCGAGATAAAGGGTTTAATTATGAGCAATTTTAGATATTGTTTGCATTTTTTGGATTTAATTTGAATTTATTACTTTTTTTAATTCAAGGCTCCTTAAAAAGGTTATTTTTAAGTTCACTATGAAATTTGAACCTAAGCAATTTGATATTAGTAAGTTCAATGTTCTAAAGTTTCACCCCTATTGGGATTATGTGGAATCTCCTTAAATTTTCAATGTCATCTAGACATTTACCTTAAATATTTTTCCTAGGTGTCACCAATGTTTCAATGGGCTTAAAATTTTGTTTAGCTAACCCTAACACATATGCAAGTTCACCACAGGAAAATCACAGCTTAATCCTATTAATTTTGAGTGTTATGGATTTTCAAAATTTTGCTCCAAAATGAATCCATCACTTTATAAGTTCACACCATAGTAAGCCAAAAAACATATGGACCTCTAAAATTAATAAGGGATGCCTAAGATGCTAAAGAATATTACAAATAATTAGGTTCATTTTATTCATTCAAGCATAAGAAAAATTCAAAAAAAAATTTCAAACTTCACCACTTTTCTAGCTATTCATTGATAAAAATTTTAAAGTTTTAAGCATTTATATTTTATTTTTAATTAATTATTAGCCATTACCGTCTATTCTAATCATCATAAATCATTTGATTGAGCAGGGGTACCACACCATATTAAGTGACTCAAGTCACACATTGGGTATATCACATAACCACATCGTATCAGATCCGTACCGTCTGATCTATGCAGATCAATTTGTTGGCTCCAATGAGGCCATGTGGCCCTTCTGATTTGAAAGGGCACACTTTTCAAAACCTGTAAATGTCTATAATTTAGTTACCAACTACTTGGTGTATTCTAGATCATCTTATTACATTGAATATGCGATCAAATAATTATTATGAAACTAGACCGATTTATGTTCATTTTCATACTGAAATTTCATGAGAACTTAACCTTCAAATTTGTGTTGATTTGGAGGCTCCATGCATTATATATTTTTAGCAATTTTAAAATTAAAGTAAAGATATCTCACCAAAAGAGGATAAATTTTGATGATCTTAGACTCCTTTTTCTTTTGATGATGTTCTCTCTAACTTTTTAGATGACATCCCAAGCTAGTTTTGAATGGATTTAAAGTTTCATTCAGAACACCACTTACTCTCACTAGAACCCTCTCACTTCACGGTGTTTGGAGTGGAATTTGATGGGAAAAAGTTGGGATATCTAAGAAAGTTTCTAGAGGAGCTAGGTGAAGAGTTTTAAGTAATGAAGGCTATTGAGTGAAGATGAAAATTGTAATGAATGAAAACTTGAGGGTTTTGGCCACTTGAAACCCACATCATTTGAATAGAGGGTTGGGATTTGTTGGGCCCTTCGTTGGATGCATGCCAAGTGTCCTAAGGATGTTGAAATTTGGGGCAAAGGTTGAGGGTTGCGTGTAACTTCCTTGGTTCTTGGGATGGGGTGACCACACCACTTTTCCCTTATTTGGCTTAGATATGGGATGGCATGGTTTAATGGGTTGTATTAAGCTCTCTCAAGAGAGGAAACAGGAAGGTTTAGAGCTGGATTGAATAACATTTGATGGGGAAAAGGTATTCTTGTGTGGATTGATTATTTAAGTTATTTTGAGAGTTCATTTGACCATTTTACTTGTCAAACCAATCAAGGTAGCTGATGTGGAATTGAAGGGAGTGAATTTATGTATTTTTGTGAGGACCCAAGTGCTTGCAACTAAGGTATTATAGCCTTTATCAGATGCATGGAAATATTGGGTTTTTTTTAACCCGCCAATTGGGTTGACCAACTTAAATCAATGGTTAATTATACTTGGGAAACTTTTGACATGTTAGGAATGACCAATCGAATGATTTTGAAAGGTTATTTTTTTTTTAAAGTTGGTTGGAATATTGAATTTAGCCTTAGTTGGGTGTATGGTTATTTTTGTTACGCATGGTTGACTTTGTCGAAAAAGTAAGTCCATAAGAATAGTTTGGACCAAAAAGTTATTTTATATGATTATAGACCAATAGAAGTTGTTTCAAGCCTATGCAAAGTCAATTGGATTTTAATGCCTAATTAAGCCCTTAATGGGCAATTTGGTCAACCAAGCATAACAAGGCTTGCATTTGAGTTCAATACATTCCTAAGAGTGATTAAGAAGTATTAGAGAAGGTTTCATGGCATGATTTTAATTGGCCATTTTGAAGTTTATAGAAAATTCCAATTTTTCCCTCTAGGGGCATTTTGATCATTTGAACCCCTGGTCAACTCTGGGTCAACAAGGGTCCATTGAAGTACACTTTTGTATTTAATATGTCAGAATGAAGATTATGGATATGTTCTAGGGTTTTGGGAAAGGTCCGATCTTGTGTCATAAGCTATAAATATCTGAAGATTTTGCAGGCTTTGGATTATAATTAAATATTTGGGGTTAGAGGTCTTAGATTGGTTTTAAAATTTTAGGGTTGACCCTAAGGAATTTCATAATCAATACAAAATTAGTAAATATTGAGTTGGGGGTTATTTTATTGCATTTTGAGGCGATTGAGTAATCACTCAAAAAGGGTTATAGGACATAGGCCTTTAACCTTGAGTTCTAATCTTTTTTTTTTTAATACAATTTTCAAATTTGATTCATCCACATTTATTATTATCAATTAGGTTATTATTGATTATTGGATAAAGGAAATCATGTGGTGTTCACTAGGTGTCCTCTACTTAAAAGAAATTGGAATTAGTTTGAATTTTAATTTTGTCGACCTCATAACAATAATTAGGTCAACAGGAGTTCATATGATTTTTTGTCATTATCTTGCACCTTGGTCCTCCAAGATTCTACTTAGAAACTCTTGCATAGAATATCTACGGAGAAATTATTTGGGTGAATTATGAATACAAATCTAGGTTCCATGCGGAGTGATTGTGGTAACCACTCTAACAAAGAATAGGTTATGATTTTTTTATAGGATGAGCTACTTTAATTTTATGAATTAATAAACATAAGTTATAAAAGTCATAAAAGGGATTCACTAGTCTGAAATATGGTCATAACGTATTAGTAGAAGAGCACATGGATCTAATAGAAAAATTTTCATTCTTAAAAAAAGAACATACTATATTAGTCGATCAACACTCCTTTTTACAAAGGTGTTGGAGGAATTAAATAATAATCTATCAGATAAATACAAGAGCATATTAATTTAGAATTGGAACTTAAGGAATTAGAATAATTGGCTTTAAATTTTTATAGTAATAAGCATAAAGTGTATGTAAACTTGGGAATTTATAAAAGTTCAAATGAAGTATTTTAAAAGGAAATTAAAAAGTTAAATAGTAAAGCATCAAGATCCATGCACACACAACCTAGGAGAGAACAACATGCATACTCATCACATAAGAAAAAACCATCATGACATAAGTTTACTCATTAATTCCTAGGTATTATTTGCATTTTTGGGACATAGTAGTGTTAGAACTCGTTCAATAAGAATTAGGATGTTAAGCCTAATTAAATGTCCCAAGGCTAACCAAGAGGGGGGTGAATTGATAATTTAAAAATTATACTTCTACTCTTAGATTTTTAGAAAACCTTTTTTATCATTAATGCAAGTTAAATTTAAAGTTTAAAAATAAACTTTTCAATTAGAGTAAACAACTTGCAATTAAATTAAATGCAGAAAAAAAAATAAGAAAGAACACACCAGATTTATAGTGGTTCGGTCAAATCTTGACCTACGTCCACTCCCAGGAGGCACCCTCCGAGTATTGCACTAATACCACAAAGTGACTCCCCTTTTGCCCCCAACGCAAGGCGGAGAAGCCTGTACAAAATCACTTTCACCTTCCCCGGTACGGAGGAGTAGCCGGGTTCTTTGACACCAAAGAGATCTTCTTCTCGCCAAAACTTCCCTCAAGACGACCCTTGAATCCGATGGTACTGAGGTGCAAGTTTGCCGGAGCAACCTTGTGAAAATCCCCTCCACACTCCCTTGAAATCCCCTCCAAGGATCTTCTCCCTCTCAAACTCCACCCTTTCCTCTCTCCCTTTCAAGTTCTCTCTTCAAGTTTTCTCCAAAAGAACGAAGACACAATGACCGTCAAAGATACACTTTGTCATCCTTTTACACTCTCCAAGTGTCGGCAAAGAACTGGACCGATGTTGTTTAACTTCAATTGAGAGCCTTCAGAGGAGATGGGTAAAAAAAGGAAATCTTCTTCTTCAAGTAAACTTGTGAATCCCTCACAAACCCCTAAGTTGATCTCTCACTCTTCACTCTTACAACCTCTCCCAAACACTCACACTCAATGATCCCTCTCAAGAGAAAACAACTCCAAAGGCAAATTATATTTGAAGAAATTTGAGCATTCTTACCATTTTTACCTTTATTCCACTTTTGTTGATGCTTATGCTTATGCTTTAGTGGACTTTTCAATTTGCTTGTTAAGTCATTTCTTTCTTCACCAACTAAGCCACTTTTCTCCATGTCTTCAGCTTTTAGCATTATTGTGTCACCTGCATCCAAAAGTCTTTGACTCAAACATTGCTCGTAGGCAATGAGTGAGCCAATCAAATTTTTAATAGAATATTCATTCAAATTTTTCGATTCGCAAATAGAAACAACTTTGGCATCAAACTTGTCAAGTAAACAACGTAGAATTTTATTGACTATTTTAAAGTTTGAAAATTCATGACCTAAAGCATGCAATGATGTTACAATTTGAATAAACCTAGTATACATGTCTACTTTCTTGCAATCAATAGATTATCGAATGTGGCATATGATTCAAAGTGGTTATTCTGTACCGTCACGTATTATAGATGGAATCAAAACTGAGACCCCTTTTTCTGAATGGAGTAGATTAGAACAAATTTATGCTGAATTAAATGCTAAATGTATGAATTGCTTGTTCTGTGCTTTAAATTCGGAAGATTATATGAGAATCTCTACATGTACTTCCGGCAAGGAAATTTGGGACAGTTTATGCATTACATATGAAGGTACTAGTGAAGTCAAACAATCTAAGTTGAATTTTTTGATGCATGACTATGAACTTTTTAGCATGAAACCTTATGAGACGATCTTAGACATTAACATAGGTTTAACAACCTATTCACTAGACTCAACAAGTGGTATCAGAGCTTTGTTTCAAAATCATAAGTTTATACTACTTTTTGAAAAACGAGTATGGCTAATTTTAGAAACCGTAAAGCATTAGAAGGATATTCGATTATTAGAGCACCTTTATTTGAAAATGTTTCTTTTAATTTTTGGAAATTTCGAATGTCTACTTTCTTGCAATTAATAGATTATCGAATGTGGCATATGATTCAAAGTGGTTATTCTGTACCATCACGTATTATAGATGGAATCAAAACTGCGACCCCTTTTTCTGAATGGAGTAGAGTAGAACAAATTTGTACTAAATTAAATACTAAATATATGAATTATTTGTTATGTGCTTTAAATTCGGAAGATTATAAGAGAATCTCTACATGTACTACCGGCAAGGAAATTTGGGACAGTTTATGCATTACATATGAAGGTACTAGTGAAGTCAAATAATCTAAGTTGAATTTTTTGATGCATGACTATGAACTTTTTAGCATGAAACCTTATGAGACGATCATAGACATTAACTTAGGTTTAACAACCTATTCACTAGACTCAACAAGTAGGACACATTATTAGGGTTTATCCACTTAGAGCCCACCATAACACATAATATGTTTGGAGGCCTAAGGTCTCATTAGAACAACATAACATGACCACATTTTTCACAATTTGAGATGTTGATAGGACTTCAAGAATGATTTACTTTATATGTTTTTTAAATATACCTTCACATTGGGTCCAATGAAGGCATGCATAACTTTAACAATGAGTTCTAGAGGCATATTACTTGAGATATGAGCAAGTTCATCTTACAAGGGGCCAAAAGTGGAGGGAAAGTAACCTTGGGAGTGGCACTATGAGGAAGGTTATTTGAATAGGCACTTTAGGTAAACATAATGGATTTACTATTAGAATTGTATTATTTATAAAAGGGTTAAAGCATAACTTACTAAGAGTTACTAAACTTTGTGTATGGGCTTTGTTGTAAAATTATTTTAAGATAAAATTTTAATTTTTCTTGATAGTAAACAAATTTTTCATGGATTTTATAATTAATAATATTTATATGTTTGACTAAGAAATTTTGAATGGTATATAAAAGTGTATTCCAAATTAAATAATAAACATGAGGCTTCGCTGTGAAAATAGAAATTGTGTCATGCGTACATGATGTCACTAAAAAAGAGCACTCGCCTAAACCTATTTAAATGAGAGCCCAAGCTAAAGTTCACTAAGGTATTAGTAACAAAAATAAAGTAAATGTCAGATCCAAATTGAATAAAACTCCCTATGAGCTTTTGAAATATACTTCTACAAACCATTCATATGTACATATTTTTGGTTCCAAATGCTTTGTATTGAATAACAAAAAATCTAAACTAGGAAAGTTTGATGTCAAGTTTGATAAAGCTATAATTTACGATATTTAACAATAGAAAAAGCCTTCAAGGTCTTCAAAAAGTGAACACTAGTAGTAAAAGAGTTAACCCATATATTATCTGATGAGACCTCTAGGGATAATTTACTTAGAGAAGAGGAAGAAGAAGAAGACAAAATATCTAAAATTTAGAATATAGCCTTAAAAGAAAGAGAAGAAGCTTAAGATCTTTTACCTAGAGAGTGAAGATTTGCTTCTTTCCATCCTAGGGAGCTTATCATAAGTAACCTATCTATAGGAGTTATGAAGGAAGATAGTCATTCAAACTTCATTTTTATGGTAGAACCCACTAATGGAGAACCAAAATTGTAGGATAAATTTTGCATTGTAGCAATGCAAAAAAAAAAAAAGCTAATTTTGTTTGTAAGAAATTTTGTATGGGATTTTGTGGATGAAATTAATGATCAAATTATTTTATAAACAAAATGGTCATTCAAGAAGAATTTGATTGTCTCAAGAATATTTATAAAGAGTAAGGCTATGCTGGTTGCAAAGGGTTATAATCAAATGGAAGGGATAATTTAAAAAAATAAAAACTTTGCACCAATAGCTATTATAGAAACCATCCAGGTAGTTTTTGCATTTGTATATTTTAAAATATTTAAATTTTACCAAATAGATGTTAATAACACATTTTTTTAGTGGAATCTTTAAACAAGATGAATATATAGAGCAGCCTCAAGGTATAAAGCATTAAAAATTCCCTAATCATGTGTGTAAACTTGAAAAGGAATTATATAAGTTGAAGTAGGAACCATTAGCATTGTACGATAGGTTCATTTTGTTCTCTAAGAGAAATTTTTTGAAGCCACATTGTTAGATAGGGATCAAGAGGAATAGTCAATTAATCAAAAGAAGTATAGGGAGATAATAGGTTCTTTACTTTATTTTACATTATGTAGGCCTAATATTATGTTTAGCATTTGCTTATATACAAGGTTTCATGCTGACATTAAGGAATCTAACATGAATAAAGTTATAAGAATTATTGGACATCTCATTGGCACACAAAATATTTGTATCTAGTATCCAACAAAAACATAACAATGGAATTAGTTAGATACACAGATTTAGAATTTTATGTTATAAGGTGGTTAGAAAGAGAACTTTAGAAATTTTACTATTCAAAAGAAAATGCTTAGTTTCTTAGTCTAGTAATAAGCAAAATTCAATAGAGTTACCAACTATATAAAAAATAAATATATAGTTATATAAAGCTGTGTCGGCCATGTTTTTTGGCTAAAGTAATAGCTTCTTGATTTTTGATTATAAGAAGAAACTATCCCTATCATGTGTTAAAATATGATTGTGATATATATCTCTAAGAATCATATTAAGAACTCTTGCACTAAACACATTAAAATGGGAAGTTGGTGGAGGTTGTTTCATCTCCATTTAATTTTTTGTGAAAGTATTCCTATTTTGCTAGAATGCTTGGTTTGGAGGTAATATCATACGGTGATAGTCAAATCATGTATTTTTTCCCCCATACTTTAAAGTGAAAATTTTAGTATTTCCCATGCAATATGGGCAAGCTAGCTTTTCTGTAGTGCTCCAACTAGAAAGCATACCATAAGTTGGGAAGTCACAAATTATCCAAAGTAAAGCAGGTGTTAATGTAAAATTTTGTTTGGTGGAAATATTATAAGTAGTAACTCCTTTATTCCACAATAATTTTAAGTCATTGATTAAATGTTGCAAGAACACATCTATCTTTACCATTGGATTGTGTGGGCCTAAAATGATTAAGTGTCAGAAACATGTATGGTATAGTCATACAGAACTTTAGAAGAAGATTATAAAGGGTGAGTATCACAATCTAGCATGAGTAGGGTGAAGCATATTGGCTAAATAGAGTAAAACCATCTACACATAAGCCAAATCTTATATTTATTGGTTCTGTAGCAAGGATAAGATGTGTACGTTCAAAGTATTTTTAGGCTTTCTCTTATGACAGATGTACTATAGTTCCTACTTGCAAGATGTATTCCTTATGTAATCTCGTAAGTGTAGCATAGCTCATGGAAGCATATAAACATTACAAAATATGAAATTGGGTAATAGAACAATCGGCTAACTAACACATCTTTCTACTTTATCTTTTTAGAATTTTGTTGAAACCTTGGTTTTTTATAAAGATGACATGTAATATCTGACAAAAATATTCTCGTAGTATAACATGTATCTGTTACCACAACCGTCTCTTTTTATAGCTATCAATCCAAGCTCAAATATGAATTATATCATCTTTCAGTTTAGTCTCCTTTAGTAGGATAATGAATTAATCTAAGAATTTCATGGGTATATTGTATTCTATCATTATACTTAAGAATTCCTCAACAACAAATAACTTTAAGTGAGTAGTACACCCATTCCAAATTGTTTGTTATGCATCATATATTAAATCAAAGAAGTTTTATGACTCCTAATTCAGGGAAACTTCATATAATATTAAAATTGTGTCCCAATTGTATCATAAGTCAATTCTTCCAATGTCATAGCTTTAGCTTAATTAACTATATTGGAACTTCTTAATGGATTATATTGAGTGTTAAAATGAAACCTATACCCACCATGACAAGTCCAATGCCAATATTCTTGCATTAATCCTCTCTTTTATAAATCAATAGTATTATCACTTTATATGAGGTAGGCTTGATTTTTTTTGTTTGGAATATGGATAGAAAAACCTTTCCTCTAACATAAAGGAAGGTAATTGAAAACCTGCCTGGATAAAAAAATTCACTGCTTAAAAAATTCATATGTTAATATCCTGCATCTAGGTAATAGTCGGTTATACATCCAAATTATATAATTTTGAATATCCATAACATACTCGGGCTATAAATGTATACTACCAAACAATAAGATTTGCATCCATTTAATTCTATTTACGCATACTTGACTTCATAAAAAAATTTAAGATAACATCTTGAAAAATCAAGATATTCCATAATAGATTATGACAAAACTTTCTAGGTGACTCAATCTACTTTTATTGTTCATTAGACCTACTCACACACTTTAAGGAATATGATCAATTTGTACCATATTTGGTAGAGTAAAGACATTCATCCACCTAAGAATCCTCATTTCTGCAAAACTTAACTTAATATTATGCTTCTCTTTTAATGGCCAAATTTATGCATTAAAAAGCATTACAGATCTCACCTCCATCATACAAAATGATCCCTTATGTTTGATGGGGACTTTTCTATCACACAACCAGACCAATGCATTCCTTCACCCACTATTGGTACTCCACCAGAATATTGGTATTAGAATTCACATGCCATAATATCTTCATCTCTACAACACCTAACATAATATTATGCTTCTGTTTTAATGGCCAATATTCAGCCCCACAAAGCATTGCATGTCTCATAGCCATCTTATAGAATTTTTTACTTATGTTTGAGGGGTATTTTTCTATCTCACAACATGCCCGATGCATTTCTCGACTCCAACCATATAATAATAATGGGTAACCAAATTATATAAGGAGACACTCTCTAATATTATCTACCACTAGAGCTACTCCAAAATTTTCAAATTTATCCTCAATTTGTATCATAACTTTAAGGATAAAGTTAATCATCTGATTGAGCATCATCATCTCCATAACACATAATATTATACTTATCTTTTAATGGTCAATATTCTACACCATAAAGTATTATAGGTCTAAACACCTCTTACAAAATTTTCCCTTAAGTTTGAGGGAGACTTTTTTATCATGCAACAAGCCTAATATATCCCTCCCTTTAACCATCCAACAATAAAAAACCTAAAATTATCTCCATCTACTTCACCATGATAATGAACAGTTGACCTTAGATATCTAAGACATCTACTTTTATTATGACTTAATCATCCAAAGTCACAATCCCTCTAATTATACTCTAATGTTGACCTTTACAACTAAAGTTTATGTTATAATATTATTTAAAAGAGTATATCATCAGCAAAATGCATCCTTTTGTTAATATTTTCTTAGTGGTAGAGAGGGAGTTCGGTAGATTTATGGATTTGGATTAAGAAGAATGTAAAAGGAAGAAAGATGTATTCCTAAGCAATGACCAAGCCCTTGTCGCAAATGATGTGTGAATTCAGATGTGAGAGAAGAATAGTGAGAGGAGCTATGACATTGATGCTACATGAAGGAAAATTATCAAAGGTGGCGATGCAATATGAATGTGAATTCCATCAAACGAGGCAAGGCGATTGGAAGGAACTTCATCGAAGGAGGCAAAAAAAATTAGATTTAGCAAAGGAGAAGTCAACGAATATGGAGGAGAGCAATTAAACAACAGAATAATTGAAATGAATGCTCACTAAATTTGTTAGATATGTCAGATTACATCATATTTTTGGTGAATTTATCACAGAGTTGCGGTAAATTTGTAATAGATTATTTGTCACAAATTTTTGATAGATTATATGTCATAAATTTATAGCAGAATTTCCACCTAAAAA
Source organism: Dendrobium catenatum (assembly GCF_001605985.2). Taxonomy (NCBI): domain Eukaryota; kingdom Viridiplantae; phylum Streptophyta; class Magnoliopsida; order Asparagales; family Orchidaceae; genus Dendrobium; species Dendrobium catenatum. The sequence goes on along the minus strand of NW_021319298.1, from coordinate 23,267 downwards.
AATTGTTAAAAATTTATGTCGCAAATCTGCCACAATTTTAGTGAAAATAAGTCCTCCATAAAGTTTGTAGTATATCAACAATAAAGTGCAAAATGTTCTTTTGTGAGAGGTCTAGGACAGTCTTGATATTGTACTTGGTAAGATATTCTTAAAATCATTTTATTTTATTGAATTCTTGTTAGCTTCCAATCTATTTTGGATCAAAAAATAAGGGCTCCATACTAGATCTACCAAGCATACAATAATGATGAAATAACTAAAAATCACAAACTAAAAATTTAATCATAATACTTTTTTAGATTTTTTAAACTTTTACAAAACAGAACAAAGAAATGGATATAAGTACATCTAAATATGCAATTGATTGTAAATATGCAAAGTATATAAGTAGAGTGTGAGAGATTTTTTAAACTTATTTCATTCTTTATTTAGAAATAAATCATATTTTTTCAAAAATAGTGGATAACTTAAAAAATAAATAATAACTAGAATGATTGATTTGGCTAAATTTTGCCTTTTCTTTTTTCAAATTTGAAATACAACTTGTTCATTCTAAAAAAATTCTAGAAAGTCCTGTATTATTCTTTGATATTTTAGTAATTTTCAATTATAAATTTTTACTTTGGTTATTACTATAATCAAGTAGTGAATATAAGAGTTGCTTGAGGACAAGCAAGAGTTTAAGTTGAGGGAATATTAATAAGTGTATATTTTTTTATTTTTTTGTTATGTTAAATACAATGAAAATTTGTTATTTTAGTTATTTTTGTATAGAAATTATTCAGGGAAAATCCAAATTTAAAAATTTCTAGCAGCGTTAACAAGTTTAATGTTGCGGTACCATAATCATCCAAGCTGGAGCACTGATTTTTATGGGCCAGCACAGACCTTTTCTATTTAAAAATGTCATGATGTAATAGTCGTTATTCCCACAAATGTTAAAAAAACACTTGTGCACAAAATCAACATCACAGAATTGGGTATTTTAGGAAACTTCAACACAAATGGCACCAAACATTCTAGCACAACGACGTAAAAAAATCATTTCAAGCACCACACCACTTACATTTTATTGCACCATTGACAGAGCATTTATAACTTGTATGAGCCACGAAATTTTGATAAGGATGTTAAGCCTAAGAGAACTTGTCCTTAGGCACACCAAGAGGTGGTTAATTTTTTATTTTAAAAACTAATTGCTTAATTTAAAAATAAAGACAATATTTTTGGATTTTTCAATATTTAAAAAACAAGTTACAATTTTTATGTAGTATGGAGGTGAAAAAATTTACTAAAACATCTAAGCAACTATGATGATATTCTAACCAATTGAATTAAGTATTGAGTAAGAAATTCATCAAGCAGATATAATATAATTAAAAAAAAGTGAAGATTAAAATCAAAATAGACACACTTGAGATTTATAGTGGTTCAATCAAACAATGACCTATGTCCACTCCCCAGAGTTCTCCTCTCCAAGTATTAAACTATCACTATAGTTTCTCTCCTTTTTTCACCACAGTAACGTGGAGAAGCCCTTACAAAAAAATACTTGAACCAAATCGGGTGTTGTAGAGAGCCAAAAGCATTATCACCCTCCTTGAGATGACAAAGAGCCACGTCATTGAGCTGAAGAATTTCTCCCTAGAGTAACCAAAGAATCCCAGAGATATACTTGAAGGAATAAGGCAAGACACTTGTTTAAAGAAACCATGTGATCCCCTCACACTACTTCTCACTTACACATAGGCATCCACTATTCCTTCCAAAGCTCTCATATATCTTCTTCTCAAAGTTCTCTCTCAAGAACACTTAGTAGCTAAAGATCATAAATAAGTCGCTTGTGAGAGATTAATTATAAGGCCTCATAAAAATCCTTAAATTTGATTCTGATGACTTTAATCATGCAATATGATCCTATATCATCTAGTATGATTAGTATAAAGTACTTCTATTAATAATGTAAGAAGAGCAAGATGTTGTACAATTTGTTTAAAGAATTTAGCTCAATCATCCAGTATGATTAGTTCAAATGACTTGGATACTCATCTCATAATAATGGAGATAATAAATTATTATCCCATATAGAAATATGGTCTTATAGTAACATTGCTTAAATCATCGGGTAGAATCTGACTGGATTAATTAATAAAAAATTCTTCCCTATTCACATGATTAATTTAGGCAAGATTAATATAAAAGTTTGTAAGGGTTATTAAACCTTTATGAACTAGCTAGTGTCTAATTTAGTGGCGTGATGAATTTGTAATTTAAAAAATTTCTTAATAAAAAAAGAAAATCATTTTAGAATCTTTTTGAATAATTTAAAATAAATAATTTATATGAAAGCAATAGTTTTTTCACAATAACAACAATTAGAGATGTTGACATAGAATAAATCATAGACTAATGAGGAAATTAAATGCAAAAAGTAAATATAAAGAACACACCATATTTATAGTGGTTTGGCCAACTTGACCTACGTCCACTCCTCGAAAATCTTCTTTATAGGAATTGTACTAAATTTTGTGTCTCTCCTTTTTCCCCCACAAAAAGGTGTAGAATCCTTTATAAAATCTTTCCATCAACTTGGTGAGGCTGAGTGCCTTGAATCATTTTACTCCATCCTATAGTAGGTTGAGAACCTTGGAGTATTTTTACTCCTCCTAGAGTAGGCAAAGAACATAAAAATCCTTGTACTCCCTGCAATAGTAGGCAGATAACTTTATTATCCTTTTTCACTCTCTTGATGAAGGCAGAGAACCTAGATCATATGCTAAGGAAGATCTCCCCCAGAGCCACCAAGGAACCAGAAATATAACATAAAGAAGATTATGGAAACCTTGCTTGGAGAAACCTTTTGGAATCCCTCATAACTCCCCCTCAAAAAGATTTCTCCCTCTCCCAAGCCCTATCTCTTCCTTCTCAAAGCTCTCTATGAGATCAAATCCATAGAAAAATATAATCTCAAGGGATAATAAGATAGATTAAATAGAGAGCCTCAAAATAAGGCCTACTTTTCAACTTTCCAATAAAGATTGTCCAATATGAGCGATATATCTTCCTATATGATTAATACAAAATAGCTCTTTTAGTTAGTAAGATCAACTTTTCCCTATATGATTAGTGTTGATTCTTGTTGAATTTAGAATAGGTTATTAAGCCTAAGCTTATGTCCCAAGGCTAACTAAGAGAGGGGGTGAATTGGTAGTTTAAAAAAATTCCTTCTTGGATTTTTAAATAAAAAACCAATTAAAATTCTAATGCAAGTTAATTAAGAAATTTTCAACCACAATAGAGAACTTGCAGAAATTAAAGCAGCAGAATTAAAATGGATACAAAGGTTTATAGTGGTTAGGTCAAACACGACCTACATCCACTCCCTAAAGCCTCCCACTTCAGGTAATGCAATATTACCAAAGTGACTCTCCTTTAGCCCCACAGCAAGGTAGAGAATCATTTACAAAACTCTCTTCCACCAATTCCAGATGTGGCAAAGAACCATCATCCTTTCACACGCTATAAGTGTAGGCAGAGTACCTTTGTCCTTTCACACCCTCCAAGTGTAGGCAGAGTACCTTCATCCTTTCATACTCCCTATGTGTCGGCAGTGAACCGTTATCCTTTCACACCCTCCAGGTGTAGGCTGATTACCTTCATCCTTTCGTACTCTCTAAGTGTCGGCAGAGAACCATAGTCCTTTCACACTCTCCAAGTGTCGGTAGAGAACTGTCATACTTTTACACTTTCCAAGTGTCAGTAGAGAATTGGATCTTATCTGAAGATATTCTCACGAGCAATCTAAAAAGACAAGAGGAAGAGTGGTAACCATAATTATAAAGAGATCCTTACCATTAAGTAACCTTGTGTACCCTTCACACTCCACTTGCAAGAAATCTCCCTCAAACACTCTCACACACTCACTCCTGCAATTAGCCTTGAAAAATCACGTAGAAAAGACTCTCCCATGTCAGTTTTAGTGTATTTTTTATACAAAAGACATAAAAAACCATCTAGAAAACTGAATTTTTCAATTTAGAGCGTACGCGATCATCCCATATGATCATAGGTTTATATGTACAAATAATTCAAATACTATTGCGTACGAACCTATTGTGAATCCATACAAAATAATTTCATATGCGATCATCATCCGATATAAACTGAGTTCATCTTGGATGAATAATTAAAAATTAAATTTCATCTATAAAAAAGGTCAGGTCAAAATGAGCAAGAACAGAATAGAGATGTCCTTCCTGGTATGAACATAAATATCATCCGGTACAATCTTTGTCCAAGGAAAAAATAGAGGCGTTCGTCCCTATATGAAATTAAAGATCGTCTCGTATGATCAGGACTAAGAAAAAAAATTTTGTACAAGAACAAAATAGAGACGTTCATCTTGGTACAAACATTAATATCATCCTATACGATCTTCATCAAAAAACAAAATAGAGACGTTCATCCTAGTACAATTATAATTATCATCTCCTACGATCTTCATTTGAGAATAAAACAAAGACATTCATCCGGGTATGAAATTTATTATCGTCCTGTATGATCTTTGTGCAAGGAAAAAATAGAGGCATTTATCCCTATATGAAATTAAATATTGTCCCATACAAACCATACTTAGAAAAAATAATTTCATTTCTATTCGTTCCATTGCTCATTGGGGAAAAATAATTGATCAGGTCATGTCGTACAAAGTGTCATCGTATAATACGATCAGTTTAAAAAATATGAAGTTTAAAACTCTCCCTTGGTGTGTTTATGCTCATTTACTCAATTACAATCATACTCTTTCATAGTCAAAAAATAAAAAATACAGACTTCAATCACAATGAACTCTAATCTGATCTTGATTTGAAGTCTTCAATAATCCAGAGTATGATTTTTCTGAAATGTTAGTATACACCAGAGCAAAATAAATTCTCCCAAAATATATTAGGAGAAATAAAAATCAAATCAATAATATTTGGAATCATCAAAAACATTCAATTTGCAAGAATACCAAACATCCAAAATTAAGTAGCAACTTTCTCAATAATCTCCCCCTTTTTTATGATGGCCAAATAATTATAGTTTGAATAAAATTGAAAATCCTAATTTTTTTCTTAACTCCCCCTAAATGAATAAGGAAGTGAATATAAGGGAATTTTCATTAAGTGAAAAATTAATTTTTAATTTTTTTTAAAAGTTTTGAAAACACACAGCGACAAACAAAAACAAAATACAAGGAAAAACACTGTAAAACATTAAGAACAAAACAAAAAATAAGACAAGAAATAATAAAATGAAAACACAAAACAATCAAATGTAAATAATATTTCTCCCCCTTTTTGACAATAACAAAAAGAGAAGAAGAAAAAATAAAAGAAATGTAAGAAGTCATATGAGAAACCTTTAATAATTGATCCTGAATGAGATTGATTTATAAATGCAATAACAAGATTAATGTTCACTAGAGAAAAATAAAGATTTAAAATATTTAAATTAAGATATAACATAGACTAGATAAGTATATCATGGTCATGAAACATTCTAGACAAGTAGATAAGGAAAATTATTGAAAAGGTGAACAAATGAAGATTAATTTAAGTCAATTTCCAACACAAAATATAATTGAATGTGTAGATTGATTTGAAATTGAAGATTAAAATATAGAGGAAAGAACATACACTTATTTTGGTGACATTGTGCATCTTTTTAAAATTTGTGGGACACTTTATGCATCTTTTTATATTTGGGCTAATTTTGTGCCACTTTTCGAATTACAAACTATTGCGCATCCTTTCAATTTTTGTACATTTGTACATTTCTCTAATTTTATTTGATATTTCCAAAATCAGTAATCTAAAAACTCAAACTTTCTAAGTATAAAGATAATTATATTGAAAAGAGAAATAAAAAAAAATAAGGCATCAAATTGGGAATAATAATATTAAAATTGTGTATGCCTAAAAAGAATATGAGATTGATAGCCTTATCTTAATCAAGTTATAAATTAACTTATATTTATGAAAAAATAGATTTCCAAATGAGATTAATTTTTGTATTGCTTTTCAAAATATAACACTTTTTAGACTAATTAAGTCATAATTATCATATAGGCAAACTAACATTTCAAACAGAGAACAAAAATAACTAAGCAAAGCAAGACATATTTATTTGATATGAAAATAATATAGAGATACATTGATGATCAGATGATATCAATATAACTACAATAAAGCATAAAAACAAAAACAAATGATATTAAAAAAAAAAATATAGAAGTCATCACATCAAATCACTAAGGACTAGCAAAGATAACACATAAGAAGTATATCTATATATTTGAGGGGCCTTGGTCTAGAGGAGGTGGCTGGTTGAAAATATTAAAATTATTATTTATCATAGCTATATTGGTGTTCATCGAGTCAAACAGACCTCGAATCCAACCCATATCCTATTGATACTGTGCATCCTACTGATTTAAATAAGCTTGAATTTGATCAAAGCATTGATTAAAATGACTCTGTAGTCTGTCAAAGTGTTGGACCATCTCTTAAAAGTCAAGTCCATGAGCAAGCGCAAGTGCAAGTGCAAGCTCTCCTCCTTCTCCCTCAGAATCCTCACTTATATCATCTATCCCAAAAGGTGCTCGAAATGAAGCATCTGTGAAAAAGATAGGCATTTTAAACTAAGGATCAGGATGAATAAGACTATACTTCTTTTCAAGGATACGGGTCACTAGGTGTCCTAAGGAAATGTTCTTCTTCCTCTTATATGAGACATGACCAATTTTAGAAAGCCTTTGAATATAATCAATAATAAGTTGGGCTTCATCAATTAGTTGTCTAGTCATGATAAGATAAGTGACAGTGGATAGGAGAGAAGTAATATTAATATGGTCACCAGCTTTAAGAATTATGAAGGTTCTAAGGACGTGCTGGATGATACTTGCATTTTAGTTTAAAATTGAAACCCAAGGCAAATGACAAACTTGTTCAATCTCTCTAATAACTTTATTTATCTCAATCCAGTCAAAATCAGTAGTAGAAGTCAAAGTGTGGGCTCTAACTCCTTAAGTTCTTAAGTTGAAAAAGATTCCAAAATCTTATTTAGTTATTTCAACTTGCTTCTTCTAAACATAAGAACATATCCTACTTTCATCAGTACTAAAGGTCATGTTGGCTAGAAAGTAGTGAAATGTTTCTTTACTATATGAGCGAATTAGGGTCGGGATAAAAGCAAATTGGCTGGCAGCAAAAAGAGGCATCACTTGGAAGTGAATATCCTCTTGAAGAAGGATTCTAGAGGGTGAAATTTATGTAGAAACATACCTAGGAAAAGATTCCTTGTTATCCATGGAGAGAAAGTTGTCATCTCCAGCCCTTGAAGACGGACCCTTAGTGAGTCTACCCCTCTTGCTAGAACTGGTCATTACTAAGATTTGAAGGATTGGAGAAGGCTGTTGAAGTGAATGAAAATAAATTCTAAAGCCCTCTTATTTAAAGAAAAATGATCTTTCGTATGTATAAAAATAGATTTGTACAGTACAATAAAGGGTTCATACGTATGAAAGGAAATTTTGTATGTACAAATGAATACGTTCGGAATTAAATGACTTTTCGTAATCATGTAAGTCATGAGGCATCCTTTTGTACATGATTTCTGACCATATGATCATATAGATGAATAGGTGTTCATCTGGGATGATTGATTATTTAAGATTGTTTTAATGAAGGTTATATTCGTCCACTATATTGAATAACATGTGGTTCATACATACGAACTAAAAGTTTGTACGTACGATAAGTTATAATAACTTATTTTGTTTGTATAACCATCTAGATGTGTATATATAAATGAATACACATCATCCGGGATGATCGAGGGGTCATACAGTATGATATGTATTAGAAAAACAAAATAATATGAAATCAGTCCAAACCAATGATGGACATGCTACAGAATTCATACGGGATGAAAATAAATTTGTAGAGTATGAATATAACACTTAAAAAAATTCGCATGATCGGTCAAAAACATGAAATTTGATATGAAAATATTTCAAAATCACACACAACACAATAACACAAAAACATAAAATCACAAACACAAATAAGCAAATAAAATACAAAAATAGAAAACACATAAAAACACATATCAAGTTTGCAGAAAGTTTTTGTTAAGCATTGAGGTCAATCACACCAAGCGTTCTTTTTAATGTGCTAAAAGAATCAAAGGCTAGTGGTTTTATAAAAATATCTGCAAGTTGATTTTTAGTTGAAATATGGTTCAATTCAATTTCACTTTTTGATGCATGATCTATTAAGAAATGATGCATTATTTGTATTTATTTGATTCTAGAATGTTGAATAGGATTTTTTGAAAGACAAATGGCACTGAGTGTTATCACAATAAATTGGAACTCTGCCTATTGTAAATCCTAAATAAACCAACTATTATTTTAACCAAAGAACTTGTGCCACGCAACTTCCTAAGACAATGTATTCAGCCTCAATGGTATATAGGTCTATGGAATTCTATTTTCTACTAGACCAAAAAACTAAAGAATTTCTAATATATTCATATATTCCAGATGTACTCTTTCTTTCTACCCTACAACCTAAAAAGTCTGAATATGAATAACTAATTATTTCAAATGAAGAACTAAACTTAGGATACCAAATCACTACGTTCTTAGTTCCCAAGATATATCTCAAAATCCTTTTCACTGCTATCAAATATGATTCTTTTGGATCTGATTAAAATCTAGCACACAAATAAATACTGAACATAATATCAGGTATGTTAGCAATCAAGTAAAGCAATTATCTAATTATTCCCCTAAATTTCTTTTGATCAACAATTTTTTTCTTTGGGTACTTATCAAACTGGACTGAGGAATTCATAGTTGTACTAATAGGTTTAGCATTGTTCATTTCATACTTTTTGAGGATATCCTTATCATACATTGACTAACTAAAAAATGTTCCCTCTTCAATTTATTTAATACTAAAACTTAGAAAGTAACTTAAATCTCTCATTAGGCTTATCTCAAATTCACTAATCATTATTTTAGAAAAATCATCAAAAAGATTTTTATTCATAGAACTAAAGATGATATCATCAACATAAATTTGTACAATAAGTATATCCACTCTCATTTTCTTTAAAAAGAGAGTGGTGTCCACACTTCCTTTTTTCAAAAGATCTCTCAAGTTGGAAAGTGCTCAACCTCTCATACTAAGCCCTAGGTATCTGTTTTAATCAATACAATGCCTTTTTTAATTTAAAAATATGATTTAGGAATTTTGAATTTTAAAAACCTCGAGGTTGTTCAACATAAATATCCTCTTCAATTACCCCATTTAAGAAGGAACTTTTAACATCTATTTGAAATAATTTGAATCCTTTAAAATAGGCAAAGGCTAACAAAACCCTAATTCCTTCAAGTCTCGCTATAGGGGTAAAATTCTTCTCAAAATCAATCCCTACAATCTGATTATATCCCTTAGCTACAAATCTAACCTTATTTTTGACAATAACTCATGAGTTGTTCATTTTGTTCTTAAATACCCACTTAGTCCCAACTACACTTTGATCATTTGGCCTTGCAATTAATTCTCTAATATCATTTCTCACAATTTGATTTAATTCTTCTTGCATTGCCAAATTCCAAAATTCATCTAAAAGTGCTTGATTTATATTTATGGGTTCTATTATTGAAATAAAGGAAGAATGATTTACTTCTTTACTTAGTTCATGCCTAATTCTAATACCATCACTAGGTTCTCCTAAAATCAATTCCATAGGACAGTTCTTAGAAAATCTCAAAACTCTAGGCAACGGGTTTTCTAACTCCAATTTGTCATTCAAATCAACTTTCTCTATCCTTTGGGAGTTATTTTCTATTTCATCCTCTTTAAAAATTAGCTCTGCCAATATTCCAAATTCATCAAACATAATATATGTGGTCACCTCAATTACCAAAGTTCTTTTGTTAAATACTCTATAAGATTTGAGTTTGGCAAGATAAGAGAGAGAAGGTCCACAAAAAGAGGAAGGATTTTGAAGAACTTTTTGGGTGCTAACTTTGAAGATGGAAGAAGGTGGTCGGTCATCCTTGGATGATCGGAACACCTCAAACTTATAATCTACCGCGAGTCCATTTCTGTTGGATTTAAAAGGTAGATTTTCATTCAATCATAGTATTTCTCGCAATTTTATAAAATCTCCAGAATCAGAAAAGGAAAAGAAATTATTTCTTACTTCAATAGTAAGTCATTCTAAAATAGGTCAATTTTTTTCCCTAAACCTAATGATATGGAAACCTCTTCTTCGGGTTGCAAAGATAATAACCCTTTGATGAATGATGTTGGTGTTGGTAATTCTTCATCTGGAATGGATAGTTCTAATGTTTGGATTAAAAAACCACATATTGAAATTAATTTCAATGGAGTTTTTTATGGAAATGGGGATGTTAATGTTGTCAAACTTGATATGGAAAATGAAAAAGCCAATGTTTAAGTGTTGAGAAATTCATTGGTGGTAAAAATTCTGTGTAAAAACTTGCCTTTTTCAATCTATTCTCTTGAATTAAGGAAGCAATGGTCTAAATTTGGAGGGTTTCATATAACCTCTCGTGTTTTGGATTGGCTTTTGTGTTCGTTTCAATCCTTTGAATCAATGGAGGAAGTTCTTAATAGAGGACCTTGGTATGTTGGGGGATTTGTCATTGGTTTAGATAGATGGTCTCCTAACTTCTCTCCTATCTCCATGGATGGGATTTCTTCTCCCATTTGGGTTCATCTGCCTCATTTTCCTCTATATTGCTGGGATGAAACCAATATTACTAGAATATTTTCTAGAATTGGGAGTCCTTTATTATTAGATGGCAACATGTTTATATGGGGCAGAAGGGAATTTGCTAGATCTTGTGTTCGTATTAAATTAAATTCTAAGCTTCCTTGTGGCATCTGGGTTGAAGGTCTTAATGGAAGGTTTTTTTAAAGATTTGAATATAAAAACATTTCATCTCTTTGTTTCAAATGTTAAAGGATTGGTCTTACAAATTCTATATGTCCAAATGTCCCTAATTCACTGAATATAGTTTATAATGAAGTTGCTAAAGGTTCTTTTCAAGTTGATAATAACTCTCATGGGTCTTGGATGCATGTAAAGTTTAAAAATAGAAGAAGGAAAAAAACTTTATTTGATGAGAAGAAAGATGATTTCCTCTCTAAGAGTAATAAAGTTAAGATGAATTCGGGTAGGACAATTGAAGTAATTAAGGAAAATGATGCTCATATTGTATATGATAGGATTACATCAGATCTTGAAGATTCCAATAAACACAGTGTTCTATCTCATGAAGGAAATGATATTATGGAGGCTAAATTTGATTTTGTTAATAATGTTAACGTGCAAAAAAATTTAATTTGAAGAAGCTATGTGCAACTCCGTTCAAATTCTGGATAATAAGTTGAAGAATTGTTCTAATGAATTGTTTGCCGATCAAGATATGTTTATTCATAATTTTGTTAAAAATTCAGAAATTGAACCAGCACGAATCCTGGATGGAATTAAAGAAGTTGGTAATGCTGAGTCGACATCTATTTCCAGAATAACAGAAGTTCAAAATTCAAAAGTTGAACCAGCACGAATCCTGGATGGAGATAAAGAAGTTGTTAATGCTGAGTCGGCATCTATTGCTCTCTAATTTTTTTAATTTTATTTAATAATTAACTATTTTGCATCTGCAACTATAGCTGCATTTATTATTGATGCATCTGCAACTGCCAGTCAGCTTAAGCATTTCTAACTTGCTCTAGCTCGACAGTATGGGCAGCTATCTATTGGCTATATGTAGAGTCGAGGTAACTTGATGCGAAGCTGGAGCCAGTAGAGGACTTCCCCTCATAAACATGGGCTTGCGAGCCCAAACCATACACTCTTCCATGTTGATGGTTATACCATATTTTTAAACTAATTCAAAAATTCTACTTCCACCAACTTTTGGACTTCAACTGATTCAGATGCATTCAAACCATCAATAAAACTCCAAAAAAAATTATCAGTTTATAATGAATTTATGAGTAACCAATGTATAAATTAAGTCATACTTACTCAAGATATGGATCAACTTCATCACAATTGAGCGAGACATATAACGTGGCTACTCTCATCTCCTTATCAGTTAAATAGGGCACAGTGCTAGTACCTACCAGTTCATTAATTCCATTAAATATAGATATATTTGAGGATTTATCAATATTTTGAGGTGTAGTATTACTGCTTAATTGTAACATTATCTCAAAGTAGTACGAGCAAAATTGAGCTATCTCATACATTAAATATGCTTCACATATTAAGCCTTCAGGATGTGCTTTATTTTTAGTGGACTTCTTAAGTTTATTTAAGTACCTCTCAAAAGGATACAACCATCGATATTGAACTGGTCCATCGATTAGAGCCTCATTTGGTAAATGCATAGGTAGATGCTCCATAGAGTCAAAAAAATCTGGAGGAAATATCTTCTCAAGTTTAGATAGAATGAAAGGGATATGTTGCTCTATAAGAATAAGATTCTCTACATTTAATTTTAAAGAGCATAAATCCTCGAAGAAGATACTTAACTCGATCAATAACTTTAAAATTGTATCAGGAAAATAACTAAATGTAATTGATAGTAGATTTTGCATAAAGATATGGAAGTCGTGACTTTTCAATCAAAATAATTTCGTAGATCTTATGTCAACACATATACTAAGATTTGAAGAATATCTATCTGGTATCCATATGGACTTCACTCAGTCACAAACTGATCGTCTCTACTCCAAAGTCATGATAAAAGGAACTTTTGGTTTAAGAAGTTTAACATTTCCACCATCCTTCAACTCTAACACTTTTCTCCTCAAATCTCCTTTAAGTCCATCCTTTCTTTTATATTATCTTTGGATTTATCTTTGATGTCCATGATTTTTTTGAATATGTTATAAAAAAAAAATTTCTCTATATGTATCACATCTAAGTTATGTTTGATCAAGTTTGTCCTCCAATATGGCAATGACCAAAATATGCTTTTTTTGTTTAATTTTGATTAGCACCATACCCTAGCAAACTATAATAAGCTAATGCTAGAAAATCCATTATTATAGGCATGGAACTAACTCTTTCAAATATCTCTCCACTACTGAATCTTGGAGGATGCTGAGACATCACCATTTTATTTTTAACGAATGCATCTTTATTTTGCCTAAAAGGATGACATGCAGGTAAGAATATGCAGTGACAGTCAAACCAAGTGTTTTTTTCTCCTTGATTTAAAGTGAATGCCTTTGTATATTCCATGCAATATAGACAAGTTAACTTCCGAGAAGTGTTCCAACCTGAAAGCATACCATAAACAGGAAAGTCACAAATTGTCCAAAGTAATGCGACCCTCATTATGAAATTTTCTTTGGTGGAAATATCATATGTAATAACTCCCTCTTCCCATAATAAATTAAAATCTTCAATCAATAGTTATAAGAATACATCAATCTTTGATTTTGGATTATTCAGTCCTGGAATAATTATCATTAGAAACATATAAGGAATAGTCATACACAACTCTGGTGGAAGATTGTATGGGGTGAGTATCACTGGCAAGAATGAGTAAGGTAAATCAGACCTGACTAAAAGGAGAAAAACCATCTACACATAAAGCTAATTTGATATTCTTTGCTTCTATGGTAAAGTCACGATGTGTACAATCAAAGTGTTTCCAAGCCTTTGATTCTGACGGATATGTAATCACACCTTCTTTCAATATGTGCTCATTATGCCATCTCATATGTGCAGCATGTCTCTTGGAAGCATATAACCTTTCTAATATAGGAATTATAGGAAAGTAAAACATCCTCTTGAATGGTACATCCTTCCGCTTTCTTTTTCACACATTTTTAGGTTTAAATCTTGGTGCATTATAGTGATGGCATATAATTTCTAACAGATAATTCTTATAGTGTAACATGCATCCAATGATATAATAATCTATATTTGTGTATGTCAAACCAAGTTTGGAAACTAACTTTTTAGTTTGATATAAATATGTAGGAATTATATTATTTATCAGGTTGGTTTCCTTAAGGAGACAATAAATTGATTGAAACATTCATGGGGGACATTATATTCTTTCTTAATACTTAACATCTTAACAACAACAGATAACTCCTAATGAGTTGTACACCCCTTCCATACTAATTTTTGGGTAGCCTACAATAATTCATAAAAATGTTGTGCCTCCTTATTTCATAAATCTACTGTGTATTGTTCATAGTGCATTCCTGTGGCATCATGAACTAAGTCCACAAGATTAGGTTGGATATTTTCTTCATCAGCTATATTAGAACTTATCAATTTACCACACCGAGAATCTAAATGTGGCTCATACTCACCTCTATGGTATAAATTAATACTTACATCATCTGGACTTAGGTGCACCTGATTTTTATTTTTAGAACATGGGCAGCGAAACTTTCCATCTTAGATAAAACTGGGCATTTGATAAGTGATTTGAATGAAATAATTCTCCTCTTTAATAAACTCATCTATTAATATCCTTCATTCTTGTAAGAATCAATTATACATCCAACTTCTTTCATTTCTAATATCCATCTGATATAAAACTATGTAAAAATATAGTGACTTAATAAGAAAATTTACAACAAAAAAAAACAATATTAATAGTTGTGTAGTGAGCAAAATGTTTACTATCGAAATGTCGGCCTTCCAATTTACTCCAAAACTCAACTCTTATCAAACACTACATAAATGATAGATGGTGGGTTAGTGTTAGTGCAAAAACACTTCAAAGTGCCCAACAAGTGTTGGAAATCATCAAATATTATCTATCAAAACCCCTATGATTGATTTGGTTGAACATTAATTTCCAATATTCTATTTTAATGGTCAAACTTAATATTATGATTCTTTTTTAATGGCCAACATTCTGCACCATAAAGCATTGCAGGTCCAACCACCATATTATAGAATTTTCCCGTAAGTTTAAGAGGGACTTTTCTATCAAACAACATGCCCATTGAATTTCTCCAATTCAACAATCCAACTTGAATTCTACTACTAATATCCACATATATTTCATTAAAAGGTGGCCGGGTCATCAGAAGATCATCATTTTATATGACCAAACCATCTAAGGAAACTCTCTCTAATCTTATCTTCCATTGGAGCTGCTCCAACCTTTACATGTATATGCCCATTTTTTATTCTATCTCTAAGAGTAAAGCCACTCATCTACCTAAGTATCCTCATCTTTGCAACATTCAATTTAATATTATGCATCTCTTTTAATGGCCAACATTCTACACCATAACGTATTGTAGGTCTAACCACCATCTTATAGAATTTTCCCTTAAGTTTGAGGGGCACCTTTTTATCACACAACAAGCTCGATGCTTTCCACCACTTAAATAATCCAACTTGAATTCTACTAATAATATCCCCAATTATTTCACTAGCACTCTTAACAATAGACCCAATATATCTAAAACATATACTCTTATTAATGAATTGATCACCCAAAGTCACAATCCCCCCCCCCCCCCCTAAAACTATTTTCCCCCCACTAAAACTATTATTTCTAAAATTACATTCCAAATATTCATCTATAGATCTACTAAAATAAAAGCATTTAGACCTAAGGTTCACATCCATAATTCAAGTTTGCCTTCAATTCCCTCTCTAGTCTAATCAGCAATAAGAATATCATCAATAAATACCATACACCAGGGAACTACCTCTTACAAATGTTTAGTGAGAATATCCATGACTAAAGCAGAAAGAATGTAGCTTTGAGTATTATAATAAGGGATAAATGAAGTCTCAAGAACAGGTACAGAAGTTCAAAGATTGACTCACCTTAATGGCAGCAGAGGCCAAGAATGTCGGTGGAGGTAAATAATGGTGATGGAGGCCAAGAACGGTGGCGAACTATTGGTGAGGCATCGGTCGCAGCTAGACAGTGAATAGAGAATTGAATAAGAGCAGATGAGAAGGAATGGGCTGAAGATTTGAAATAGGACTCGATCGTTGACATTACCAATGGATAATACACCACTCTAGTTTTTGGAAAAATATACACCGGTAATGAGAAATTATGTTTAAATAAGTTGGTGGTTAATTCAACGGTGTACCGATAATTTTGGGTGCATTATTTATTGGTATAGCAAAAGAACCGATGAATTAACCGGCGTCATATATGACAGAAAGGTACTAGCATAATATACATCGATAATTATGCCAGAATTATTCTGGTGAAATATCCTCTGGTTCAACCCCCACTTTAAGCGACATATACAGATCTACCAAAACATCTATTAGAAATAAATAGTTTTCCTATAGTTTGACACCTATTTGGTTGACATTTTTGGCTCAAACGATAGGGATGCATCCCCTCTTGTGGATAAGTGACATATTTTCTCTATTCGAATTGTAGGGGTATTTCAAGAATATAGAAAGTAACTATATAAGACATATTGTAGGTGAAAACAATATTAATTTTCTTGGTTTGGTGGAAACCAAAGTTGAAAAGTTTTGTAGGAATGATGTTGATAAGCTGATTGGATGATGTTAGAATTTTGATTACCAACCATCCGTTGAGAAGGCTAGGGGAATCTCATGATGTGGAAAGACGGATAGGTTTCCTTCTATATGACACTACAAACTCAATAATGTATGGTGGGGAAGATTCAAAACTCTAATGGTGCCAGTTGGGAGATTGTTGTGGTCTAAGCAAATAATTATAGGATTGATAGAAGATCTTTACGGGATGATATATCCATGAATCAAGATGTTGGGTTGCCTCTTTTAGTTTGTCAAGATTTCAATTTTATCCTCTCCCAAGAGGATAAAAAAAGGTAAACCATTCAAATATTCCTTGTCATTTAGTGAGATAAATGACTTTATGTCTATTAATGATTTTGTTGATCCTAGTGTTGATGTAAAATATGGTGTAGACTTGATAGATTTTTTGTTAGCTCAAATTTCTTGAATTATTTTCAAGACATACAGGTTAAGCATCTTAACAGAGTGGATTTTGACCATTGCTCAATTATGTGCAAAATTTTTGGTAATGTTAGAAGGTTCTCCACATGGGTGAAGTTTGATGACACTTTGCTTTCTTACCTGGTTGTGTGGAAGTTTTTTTTTTTTGATAAATGGGGATTTGTAGATGGTGGAATGGAAGTTTGCAAGTTACAAAAGAATTGCAAAAAGTCTCTACTTTTGGAGCAAGAATAAATTTAAAGAACTTGGGAGTCTTAAAGTGAATCATGAGAGGGAGATTTCTATGCATCAATAATTGGAATGTATGGGAGATGGTTTATCTGATAAGTCAAGATGATGAACTGAAACATAAAGTGAATCTTCTTAACAGTACTTTGGCAAGAATTTTGAGCTTGTGGAAACAAATATCCAAAATAAATTGATAGTGGAAGGGGATGAGAATAATCATTTTTTCCATTTAGTGGCATAAGGTCACAAGAGTACTAATCATATGTGGGAAATGATTGTTCCTGGTGAAGAAACAACTCAAGATAGTCAAGTAGTTTCTAAAATCATCACAAAATTCTTCATGTTGAAATGGATAAGGCAGGACATTCATGAGGTAACTAGCCTTTGTTGAATGCTCATAAAGAGGATGTTAGCAAGTTAGGAGAATTATTATACAATAGTGAGGCTTTAGAAGAAGAAATTTGGGAGGTGGTCAAAGCTTTTTGTCGGTATAACGCTCTTGGAAGGGATGGTATTACATCATCATTATTCAAAAGCTTTTGGAGTATTGTGGGCAAGCAAGTGATTTGTGCTTGATTGGAATTTTTTGAATCAGTTCTATGGTTAATGAATGGAAGGAAATGGTTATTATTTTGCTGCCTAAAGTGAAACAACCATATCAACAATCTAAATTGAGACCTATTAGCTTATGCTAAATAGTTTATCAGATTATGGCTAAAGTAATTGTTAATAGAGTCAAGATGATTTTTCAAAAGATAATTGTCATGGAATAGGCTTCTTAGGTTCCTTGGATGTCAATTTTTTATCATTGCCTCATTGCTCATGAAGTGATAAACAATTTTAAGATTTCACTGTCTAAGAGTGGTATGTTGTCATTTTAGGTTAAATAAATCAAGCTTATGATAAGATTAGCTAGGAAACTCTGGATTTTATTCTTGGTAGGATGGGATTCCTTACAAAATCTAGGGGACGGGTGATGAGTTGTATAAGATCTCCTAGATTCTCTTTTCTCAGAATGGATAGCTGTCTGACTGGACTATTTAAGAATGTGGATTTAGGCAAGGGTGTCCATTCTCACCAATCTTATTCATATTATGTTCTGAACTATTGTCCTCAGCTCTGCAACAAAGTGAGCATATAAAGGAAGTGCCTACTTCTATTACGGGACCTCATGTCTCTCACCTATTTTATGATGATGAGATTCTTATTTTTGTAGTAGTCTCTAAGACTGAAATCAAATAAGTACTAAATATATTATAATGTTATTGTTCTTGGTCACGATAGAGGATATTCATGGTAAATCTGCAATTTTATTCAGTAAAGGTACAATAGATTGGAAGAACAAAAGGTTTACTAAAATTATTGGATTTTACAAGGTGGATGAATTTGAATACCATGGGATTAAACTATCCTTCTAAGGGTTGGTTAAATCTTATTTCAATCTTATTATTTTGAAGATGAAAGCTAATGTTATGGCTACAGGGAATAGGTTGTTATCCTTTGCTGAAATACTTACTTTAATTAATGTGTCTCTTCTTCCTTCTTTAATGTATGTTATGGTTCATTTGTTGGTTCCTAAGAAAATTATTATGGATGTGGAGAAGATTGCTAGGTCATTCTTATGGGATAAAGGAATAGATAAAAGAGATATACATTATGTTGTTAAGAAATTGGTTTATAGACATCTTAGGATAGGAGATTTTAGTATTTATTCTTCTTTTAGATGGATAGGGCCACTTCTACAACGAAGTTCTAGTCTAAACCTTAGGGAATTTTAAATAAATGCCTGAGTGCAAAAATTTGGCGGATACCTTGAGAGTAGGAGGCTAAAAGAATAGATTTTGTAGCTTGGAAGATCATTTATAATGGAGTTGATTGCCTGAAAAATTATATTAGATGGAAGATCAAAGATGGAACTAGCATTAATATCCTTAGTCATATTTCGATTTGGGATAAGTCTTTAAATGATTTGCCCATATTTTGTTATTTGGAGAGGTTAGAAGGTATGAAGGTATAAAAATTAATCTCTCTAGATGGAAATTGGGACAAAATGCAGCTTATAAAGTTGTTTGGCAAGGAATTGGAGAATAAGGTTTCTGTGTTTCACATTCAGTCGAAGAAATGGGTGATTGTATGGAGCTTGTTAAAAGTCCTACTGGAGGTTCTATAACTTCAATTTCTTATAATAAGAACTTTGACCTAGATGAGGATACAATTACTCAAGCCTATAAACTCAAATGAAACCCATGAGTTAGTTTTTTTTGCTGTAGTGTATATAAAGGAATTATTCCTATGTAGCAATGGCTTAGTAATCATGAAATTCAGCGAGGATTGAGATGTCCTTTTGGATGCAAAAATGTAGAAGACTTAAATCATATTGTAGTAAGTTCTAAGCAGCTAAATAAGCTTGTTATAGCTTAGAATGATGGGGATTTATTCTTCCTTGGTTCAGAAGTTTAGAGGAGCTGCAACTAGAAATAGAAAAGTGTACTGATGGGGAATTTTCTTGTGTTGTAATGTATTGTAATGTTCTATTTCTTTGCTGAAAAAAAAAGGAATGACAAGAAGCATGGAAATTTTATTACTCTCCTGTTGTGACAGCTACTAATACCATTAAGATGCAAAATCGAAGGAATTATTTTTTTTTGGAGCATTGGGACTCCATTCAACCTGATGGGGCAATTTATTTTTAATTCATGATGCCTACCCCTCCAAATTGGCAAAAATTTAATGTTTATAGAGCTCTACATAGTAATAATGCAGGTGGTATTTGAATGGTGGTTCACAACAGCCAAGGCATGGTTGATTTTGGTGGCTAGTTGGAATGTTTTTCATTTTGATAGGTCGCAAATGGAACTATTTGCTATGAAATACATTGATAAAGTGATTGATGGGTGGATGTTGGGAGTGCAAGGGCTAGTTATTGAAGGTGATAATGCCAACAATATTACACATATGCATAAATTATGCAATAGTGCTTTATGGAAAAGGCAGATTAAAGATAGTGATCAGTTCAACTTATTTATGTTGTTCAACTCAGTGGTGTTTTTTCATAAACTGAGAAGGTGTAATGAAGCAGCTCTTTATTCTTCTCAACATGTTATAAAATAACATTTTTGTGGAAGATAGGGGAAGGGAATTCTTTATATATACCTCAAGAATTGCTTAATATCCTTGAGAAAGACATATTTTTGGGTTCTATTTTTTCTAAGTGGCAAATTTTGTCATTTATATTTTTTTTTTTATTACTCTTGTATTTGTTGATTATCAAATACAATATATGCAATATGTTCAAGTGTAAGAGAATATTGGCACCTAAGATGTTTGGAAAGAAGTGTGCCTCTTCATCCTTTAACAAGTGTTGATGCATATATGTTGAGGCGGAGAAGCATCATGGCTTAGTAAGCAAGAAGTTGATTGTGGAGTATGGCTTTTAAAGCCCTATGCTCCAATTATGAAAAAAATTATAACTTGGGTTGAGAGAGATTATGTTGGGAGCCTCATGTGATTATTATAAATGTTCTTAGAGAATCTTTTATAAATGAGAAGGAGGCTATAGATATTAACTATTATATATAAGGTAAGTGGGTGACATTTGAATCTATTATTATTAATCTCCATTACAAATTTCCATATTTTGAATTTGATTAGTACACTACATGTAGTCTAGAACCTTATGATCTTAATGAGTTGTTAAGTATTTTGTGAGGAACCAATAGTCGGGCGAGTTTGAAGAAGATAGAAAATAAAATTATCAATATTTCTATATAATGTCTAATTCAAACTTCCAAAGCTTAGCATTATTTTTTTTGCTCATCACTTGCCATGTAAAAACATTAGTGTGATGACTAAGAAGTTGATCATGATTAATTATGCAATTCTAGTTGGTTAATTAATAGATGTCGTAAAGCTTGTCTACTATTCTTTGAATTACATTATATGAGGTACTACTTCTATGGTCTACGACCATCATTCTCCTATATATTTTTTGTATTTTGGTGTTGGTTTGAGCAGAGATCAGAATGAAGAAAAACTTTTTTTGTATTTCTTCCCTTACCAAAAAAAAAAGAACTTAATAAAAAAATAGGTGGAGATGATGAGGGATGTCCTAATTATTACATCTCAAGCTTCTGAGTTTATAGTTTTGTTGATAACAAACATTTATGATTTCATATGTGTCTCCTAGAATTTATAATATGCTTTTTCTTTTGTGTGTACTAACATTTTAGGTGAGTGATGCACCATTCAATAAAGATTCAGGGCTTAATATTGGGTAGAATAGGATATGCAAAAAGAGTATTTAAAATTCATTTATGTATTTTTCAATTTTTTGGGTCAAGTATTATAATGGCGTATCTGAGCCCTGTGACTGTGTACACACATTCATGGGAATGAGATATAGAGAAAAACTATAAGAGTATTTTTCTGAAGTAATCATACTTTATGCAATCAACTTATCAGATATTCACTAAAACAACAAATTATGTAAATAAAACTATTTGGACTAATCATATTGGACGATCATGATTGTGTAGGATGATCAGTTAAATTCACGATCTTAGCCGCAAATCATAATTTAGGAAATATTTTCATATTCAAATTATGTACTAATAATAGTAAATAATGGTGGATCGTAATGTACAATCAATGATGATAAAATGGAGCTTTAAGGGTTTTTTTAATCACTCTATCATAAGACTTTGTACGAGTCTTTTAGTCATTTACTGAGTTGTTTCTCCTAAAGAAAGCTTGAAGAGAGAGCCTAGAGCTTGGGAGAGAAATGATAAAGTTTGTGAGAGTGGTAGAAGATCCTTGTGGATTGTGAGGGAGTTCCACATGGTAGCTCCGACGAACTTGAACCTGAGTTCCTCCATGTGTCAAGGTTTGTCTTGAGGGAAGCTTTGGGACAAAGACCTCTTTGGTGACAAAGGACTCAGCTACTCCACTGTACCGGGGAAGGTGAAAGTGATTATAGGTTCTCTTCCTCACTTGGATGGTGAAAAGGACTCTAAATTTTATGCCTCACCAAGAGGGAGGATTCCAGGTTCTCTATATCACCAGGAGATGAAAATAATTATGATCCTCTATAGCACTAGGTTGGTGGAAGAGATTTTGTAAGGGCTTCTCTGCCTAGCTGTGGATCCTAAAGGAGAGACACTATAGTGATAATTTAATACCCAGAGAGGAGTGCTACGAGGAGTGTAAGTAGTTATGGTTTGACCAAACCACTATAAAATTTTGGTGTGTTTGTTCTTATTTTTTATTATTAAACTTTATTTTTCTACACTTTATTTCTATGACAACTACTTGGTGAAAATCTATGATAGCTATTTTTGTTGTGTTGAATAGAATTTCAACATTGCTATTGGATCTTCTTATAAGTAAATTAACTTCCACATCAAAGTGAAAATATTTCTTTCATATTAGTCTGCTAAGGGATAAGTTCACTAAGGCTTACATAAGCATAAAAATAATAGGAGTTCTATGACTTCTATTTTTTTGGGAGAATATGTGGTTGATTTGAGAAGCCAGATGGATGGAATGTTAGATTTCTCTGATGATTTGAAAGAGTGATAAGTTAAGATGAAAAGGTGGTTTACTCACTACATGAGCCATCAAAAGAAAACAACTAATATGCATCTAATTTCAATAATTCTTTGGTTATTATGTTTAGGAATAGTTTATTTTTTCAACATTTTGATCAATTACAATTCCCTCTAGCTTTTATCTACTATCCAATTATTTGGCACCAATCAACTAGAGATAATGATGACTATTTTTTATTTTTTTTTCTTCTATGAGAGAAAGAGAGGGGGAGAGAGAGAGAGATAGAGAGAGAGATAGAAACAGAGAGATTTCTTTTTAATTAGTAGGCTTTGGGAGATCCTTGTGGTAGTTGTTGTTTTATGGCTATGAGAACTATTCAACTTTAAATAAAAAAATATTGAGTACATGTCTATATTTTAGAAGACCAAGAG